>NW_027278419.1:0-213914 GCF_030028105.1 Mobula birostris | reverse complement strand
ACAACTTTTTTGTTTTGATGTGTACAGCCATGAAACAACTTTCAAACTACTCATAATCATGTGGGAAGTTAACCTAAGGTGTTTCCATTAGGTTTGCAGTAAGTGCTTTGGTGTAAAATTGAAATGTATACTATTTGTATTGTCTAAGCATTGGATGCACTCAGATAACAACTTTTTTGTGTTGATGTCTACAGCCATGAAACAACTTTCAAACTACTCACAATCATGTGGAAAGTTAACCTAAGGTGTTTCCATTAGGTTTGCAGTAGGTGCTTTGGTGCAAAATTGAAATGTATACTATTTGTATTGTCTAAGCATTGCATGCACTCAGATAACAACTTTTTTGTTTTGATGTGTACAGCCATGAAACAACTTTCAAACTACTGATAATCATGTGGAAAGTTAACCTAAAGTGTTTCCATTAGGTTTGCAGTAAGTGCTTTGGTGTAAAATTGAAATGTATACTATTTGTATTGTCTAAGCATTGGATGCACTCAGATAACAACTTTTTTGTGTTGATGTCTACAGCCATGAAACAACTTTCAAACTACTCACAATCATGTGGAAAGTTAACCTAAGGTGTTTCCATTAGGTTTGCAGTAGGTGATTTGGTGTAAAATTGAAATGTATACTATTTGTATTGTTTAAGCATTGCATGCACTCAGAGAACAACTTTTTTGTGTTGATGTGTACAGCCATGAAACAACTTTCAAACTACTCATAATCATGTGGAAAGTTAACCTAAAGTGTTTCCATTAGGTTTGCAGTAAGTGCTTTGGTGTAAAATTGAAATGTATACTATTTGTATTGTCTAAGCATTGCATGCACTCAGATAACAACTTTTTTGTGTTGATGTGTACAGCCATGAAACAACTTTCAAACTACTCATAATCATGTGGGAAGTTAACCTAAGGTGTTTCCATTAGGTTTGCAGTAAGTGGTTTGGAGTAAAATTGAAATGTATACTATTTGTATTGTCTAAGCATTGCATGCACTGAGATAACAACTTTTTTGTGTTGATGTCTACAGCCATGAAACAACTTTCAAACTACTCATAATCATGTGGAAAGTTAACCTAAAGTGTTTCCATTAGGTTTGCAGTAAGTGCTTTGGTGTAAAATTGAAATGTATACTATTTGTATTGTCTAAGCATTGCATGCACTCAGATAACAACTTTTTTGTGTTGATGTGTACAGCCATGAAACAACTTTCAAACTACTCATAATCATGTGGGAAGTTAACCTAAGGTGTTTCCATTAGGTTTGCAGTAAGTGGTTTGGAGTAAAATTGAAATGTATACTATTTGTATTGTCTAAGCATTGCATGCACTCAGATAACAACTTTTTTGTTTTGATGTGTACAGCCATGAAACAACTTTCAAACTACTCATAATCATGTGGGAAGTTAACCTAAGGTGTTTCCATTAGGTTTGCAGTAAGTGCTTTGGTGTAAAATTGAAATGTATACTATTTGTATTGTCTAAGCATTGGATGCACTCAGATAGCAACTTTTTTGTGTTGATGTCTACAGCCATGAAACAACTTTCAAACTACTCACAATCATGTGGAAAGTTAACCTAAGGTGTTTCCATTAGGTTTGCAGTAGGTACTTTGGTGTAAAATTGAAATGTATACTATTTGTATTGTCTAAGCATTGCATGCACTCAGATAACAACTTTTTTGTTTTGATGTGTACAGCCATGAAACAACTTTCAAACTACTCATAATCATGTGGAAAGTTAACCTAAAGTGTTTCCATTAGGTTTGCAGTAAGTGCTTTGGTGTAAAATTGAAATGTATACTATTTGTATTGTCTAAGCATTGGATGCACTCAGATAACAACTTTTTTGTGTTGATGTCTGCAGCCATGAAACAACTTTCAAACTACTCACAATCATGTGGAAAGTTAACCTAAGGTGTTTCCATTAGGTTTGCAGTAGGTGCTTTGGTGTAAAATTGAAATGTATACTATTTGTATTGTCTAAGCATTGCATGCACTCAGATAACAACTTTTTTGTGTTGATGTGTACAGCCATGAAACAACTTTCAAACTACTCATAATCATGTGGGAAGTTAACCTAAGGTGTTTCCATTAGGTTTGCAGTAAGTGGTTTGGAGTAAAATTGAAATGTATACTATTTGTATTGTCTAAGCTTTGCATGCACTGAGATAACAACTTTTTTGTGTTGATGTCTACAGCCATGAAACAACTTTCAAACTACTCACAATCATGTGGAAAGTTAACCTAAGGTGTTTCCATTAGGTTTGCAGTAGGTGCTTTGGTGTAAAATTGAAATGTATACTATTTGTATTGTCTAAGCATTGCATGCACTCAGATAACAACTTTTTTGTTTTGATGTGTACAGCCATGAAACAACTTTCAAACTACTCATAATCATGTGGAAAGTTAACCTAAAGTGTTTCCATTAGGTTTGCAGTAAGTGCTTTGGTGTAAAATTGAAATGTATACTATTTGTATTGTCTAAGCATTGGATGCACTCAGATAACAACTTTTTTGTGTTGATGTCTACAGCCATGAAACAACTTTCAAACTACTCACAATCATGTGGAAAGTTAACCTAAGGTGTTTCCATTAGGTTTGCAGTAGGTGCTTTGGTGTAAAATTGAAATGTATACTATTTGTATTGTCTAAGCATTGCATGCACTCAGATAACAACTTTTTTGTGTTGATGTGTACAGCCATGAAACAACTTTCAAACTACTCATAATCATGTGGAAAGTTAACCTAAAGTGTTTCCATTAGGTTTGCAGTAAGTGCTTTGGTGTAAAATTGAAATGTATACTATTTGTATTGTCTAAGCATTGGATGCACTCAGATAACAACTTTTTTGTGTTGATGTCTACAGCCATGAAACAACTTTCAAACTACTCACAATCATGTGGAAAGTTAACCTAAGGTGTTTCCATTAGGTTTGCAGTAGGTGCTTTGGTGTAAAATTGAAATGTATACTATTTGTATTGTCTAAGCATTGCATGCACTCAGATAACAACTTTTTTGTGTTGATGTGTGCAGCCATGAAACAACTTTCAAACTACTCATAATCATGTGGAAAGTTAACCTAAAGTATTTCCATTAGGTTTGCAGTAAGTGCTTTGGTGTAAAATTGAAATGTATACTATTTGTATTGTCTAAGCATTGCATGCACTCAGATAACAACTTTTTTGTTTTGATGTGTACAGCCATGAAACAACTTTCAAACTACTCATAATCATGTGGGAAGTTAACCTAAGGTGTTTCCATTAGGTTTGCAGTAAGTGCTTTGGTGTAAAATTGAAATGTATACTATTTGTATTGTCTAAGCATTGGATGCACTCAGATAACAACTTTTTTGTGTTGATGTCTACAGCCATGAAACAACTTTCAAACTACTCACAATCATGTGGAAAGTTAACCTAAGGTGTTTCCATTAGGTTTGCAGTAGGTGCTTTGGTGCAAAATTGAAATGTATACTATTTGTATTGTCTAAGCATTGCATGCACTCAGATAACAACTTTTTTGTTTTGATGTGTACAGCCATGAAACAACTTTCAAACTACTGATAATCATGTGGAAAGTTAACCTAAAGTGTTTCCATTAGGTTTGCAGTAAGTGCTTTGGTGTAAAATTGAAATGTATACTATTTGTATTGTCTAAGCATTGGATGCACTCAGATAACAACTTTTTTGTGTTGATGTCTACAGCCATGAAACAACTTTCAAACTACTCACAATCATGTGGAAAGTTAACCTAAGGTGTTTCCATTAGGTTTGCAGTAGGTGCTTTGGTGTAAAATTGAAATGTATACTATTTGTATTGTCTAAGCATTGCATGCACTCAGATAACAACTTTTTTGTGTTGATGTGTACAGCCATGAAACAACTTTCAAACTACTCATAATCATGTGGAAAGTTAACCTAAAGTGTTTCCATTAGGTTTGCAGTAAGTGCTTTGGTGTAAAATTGAAATGTATACTATTTGTATTGTCTAAGCATTGCATGCACTCAGATAACAACTTTTTTGTGTTGATGTGTACAGCCATGAAACAACTTTCAAACTACTCATAATCATGTGGGAAGTTAACCTAAGGTGTTTCCATTAGGTTTGCAGTAAGTGGTTTGGAGTAAAAGTGAAATGTACACTATTTGTATTGTCTAAGCATTGCATGCACTGAGATAACAACTTTTTTGTGTTGATGTCTACAGCCATGAAACAACTTTCAAACTACTCATAATCATGTGGAAAGTTAACCTAAAGTGTTTCCATTAGGTTTGCAGTAAGTGCTTTGGTGTAAAATTGAAATGTATACTATTTGTATTGTCTAAGCATTGCATGCACTCAGATAACAACTTTTTTGTGTTGATGTGTACAGCCATGAAACAACTTTCAAACTACTCATAATCATGTGGGAAGTTAACCTAAGGTGTTTCCATTAGGTTTGCAGTAAGTGGTTTGGAGTAAAATTGAAATGTATACTATTTGTATTGTCTAAGCATTGCATGCACTCAGATAACAACTTTTTTGTTTTGATGTGTACAGCCATGAAACAACTTTCAAACTACTCATAATCATGTGGGAAGTTAACCTAAGGTGTTTCCATTAGGTTTGCAGTAAGTGCTTTGGTGTAAAATTGAAATGTATACTATTTGTATTGTATAAGCATTGGATGCACTCAGATAGCAACTTTTTTGTGTTGATGTCTACAGCCATGAAACAACTTTCAAACTACTCACAATCATGTGGAAAGTTAACCTAAGGTGTTTCCATTAGGTTTGCAGTAGGTGCTTTGGTGTAAAATTGAAATGTATACTATTTGTATTGTCTAAGCATTGCATGCACTCAGATAACAACTTTTTTGTTTTGATGTGTACAGCCATGAAACAACTTTCAAACTACTCATAATCATGTGGAAAGTTAACCTAAAGTGTTTCCATTAGGTTTGCAGTAAGTGCTTTGGTGTAAAATTGAAATGTATACTATTTGTATTGTCTAAGCATTGGATGCACTCAGATAACAACTTTTTTGTGTTGATGTCTGCAGCCATGAAACAACTTTCAAACTACTCACAATCATGTGGAAAGTTAACCTAAGGTGTTTCCATTAGGTTTGCAGTAGGTGCTTTGGTGTAAAATTGAAATGTATACTATTTGTATTGTCTAAGCATTGCATGCACTCAGATAACAACTTTTTTGTGTTGATGTCTACAGCCATGAAACAACTTTCAAACTACTCATAATCATGTGGGAAGTTAACCTAAGGTGTTTCCATTAGGTTTGCAGTAAGTGGTTTGGAGTAAAATTGAAATGTATACTATTTGTATTGTCTAAGCATTGCATGCACTCAGATAACAACTTTTTTGTGTTGATGTCTACAGCCATGAAACAACTTTCAAACTACTCACAATCATGTGGAAAGTTAACCTAAGGTGTTTCCATTAGGTTTGCAGTAGGTGCTTTGGTGTAAAATTGAAATGTATACTATTTGTATTGTCTAAGCATTGCATGCACTCAGATAACAACTTTTTTGTTTTGATGTGTACAGCCATGAAACAACTTTCAAACTACTCATAATCATGTGGAAAGTTAACCTAAAGTGTTTCCATTAGGTTTGCAGTAAGTGCTTTGGTGTAAAATTGAAATGTATACTATTTGTATTGTCTAAGCATTGGATGCACTCAGATAACAACTTTTTTGTGTTGATGTCTACAGCCATGAAACAACTTTCAAACTACTCACAATCATGTGGAAAGTTAACCTAAGGTGTTTCCATTAGGTTTGCAGTAGGTGCTTTGGTGTAAAATTGAAATGTATACTATTTGTATTGTCTAAGCATTGCATGCACTCAGATAACAACTTTTTTGTGTTGATGTGTACAGCCATGAAACAACTTTCAAACTACTCATAATCATGTGGAAAGTTAACCTAAAGTGTTTCCATTAGGTTTGCAGTAAGTGCTTTGGTGTAAAATTGAAATGTATACTATTTGTATTGTCTAAGCATTACATGCACTCAGATAACAACTTTTTTGTGTTGATGTCTACAGCCATGAAACAACTTTCAAACTACTCACAATCATGTGGAAAGTTAACCTAAGGTGTTTCCATTAGGTTTGCAGTAGGTGCTTTGGTGTAAAATTGAAATGTATACTATTTGTATTGTCTAAGCATTGCATGCACTCAGATAACAACTTTTTTGTTTTGATGTGTACAGCCATGAAACAACTTTCAAACTACTCATAATCATGTGGGAAGTTAACCTAAGGTGTTTCCATTAGGTTTGCAGTAAGTGCTTTGGTGTAAAATTGAAATGTATACTATTTGTATTGTCTAAGCATTGGATGCACTCAGATAACAACTTCTTTGTGTTGATGTCTACAGCCATGAAACAACTTTCAAACTACTCACAATCATGTGGAAAGTTAACCTAAGGTGTTTCCATTACGTTTGCAGTAGGTGCTTTGGTGTAAAATTGAAATGTATACTATTTGTATTGTCTAAGCATTGCATGCACTCAGATAACAACTTTTTTGTTTTGATGTGTACAGCCATGAAACAACTTTCAAACTCCTCATAATCATGTGGAAAGTTAACCTAAAGTGTTTCCATTAGGTTTGCAGTAAGTGCTTTGGTGTAAAATTGAAATGTATACTATTTGTATTGTCTAAGCATTGGATGCACTCAGATAACAACTTTTTTGTGTTGATGTCTACAGCCATGAAACAACTTTCAAACTACTCACAATCATGTGGAAAGTTAACCTAAGGTGTTTCCATTAGGTTTGCAGTAGGTGCTTTGGTGTAAAATTGAAATGTATACTATTTGTATTGTCTAAGCATTGCATGCACTCAGATAACAACTTTTTTGTGTTGATGTGTACAGCCATGAAACAACTTTCAAACTACTCATAATCATGTGGAAAGTTAACCTAAAGTATTTCCATTAGGTTTGCAGTAAGTGCTTTGGTGTAAAATTGAAATGTATACTATTTGTATTGTCTAATCATTGCATGCACTCAGATAACAACTTTTTTGTGTTGATGTGTACAGCCATGAAACAACTTTCAAACTACTCATAATCATGTGGGAAGTTAATCTAAGGTGTTTCCATTAGGTTTGCAGTAAGTGGTTTGGAGTAAAATTGAAATGTATACTATTTGTATTGTCTAAGCATTGCATGCACTGAGATAACAACTTTTTTGTGTTGATGTCTACAGCCATGAAACAACTTTCAAACTACTCACAATCATGTGGAAAGTTAACCTAAGGTGTTTCCATTAGGTTTGCAGTAGGTGCTTTGGTGTAAAATTGAAATGTATACTATTTGTATTGTCTAAGCATTGGATGCACTCAGATAACAACTTTTTTGTGTTGATGTGTACAGCCATGAAACAACTTTCAAACTACTCATAATCATGTGGAAAGTTAACCTAAAGTGTTTCCATTAGGTTTGCAGTAAGTGCTTTGGTATAAAATTGAAATGTATACTATTTGTATTGTCTAAGCATTGCATGCACTCAGATAACAACTTTTTTGTGTTGATGTGTACAGCCATGAAACAACTTTCAAACTACTCATAATCATGTGGGAAGTTAACCTAAGGTGTTTCCATTAGGTTTGCAGTAAGTGGTTTGGAGTAAAATTGAAATGTATACTATTTGTATTGTCTAAGCATTGCATGCACTGAGATAACAACTTTTTTGTGTTGATGTCTACAGCCATGAAACAACTTTCAAACTACTCATAATCATGTGGAAAGTTAACCTAAAGTGTTTCCATTAGGTTTGCAGTAAGTGCTTTGGTGTAAAATTGAAATGTGTACTATTTGTATTGTCTAAGCATTGCATGCACTCAGATAACAACTTTTTTGTGTTGATGTGTACAGCCATGAAACAACTTTCAAACTACTCATAATCATGTGGGAAGTTAACCTAAGGTGTTTCCATTAGGTTTGCAGTAAGTGGTTTGGAGTAAAATTGAAATGTATACTATTTGTATTGTCTAAGCATTGCATGCACTCAGATAACAACTTTTTTGTTTTGATGTGTACAGCCATGAAACAACTTTCAAACTACTCATAATCATGTGGGAAGTTAACCTAAGGTGTTTCCATTAGGTTTGCAGTAAGTGCTTTGGTGTAAAATTGAAATGTATACTATTTGTATTGTATAAGCATTGGATGCACTCAGATAGCAACTTTTTTGTGTTGATGTCTACAGCCATGAAACAACTTTCAAACTACTCACAATCATGTGGAAAGTTAACCTAAGGTGTTTCCATTAGGTTTGCAGTAGGTGCTTTGGTGTAAAATTGAAATGTATACTATTTGTATTGTCTAAGCATTGCATGCACTCAGATAACAACTTTTTTGTTTTGATGTGTACAGCCATGAAACAACTTTGAAACTACTCATAATCATGTGGAAAGTTAACCTAAAGTGTTTCCATTAGGTTTGCAGTAAGTGCTTTGGTGTAAAATTGAAATGTATACTATTTGTATTGTCTAAGCATTGGATGCACTCAGATAACAACTTTTTTGTGTTGATGTCTGCAGCCATGAAACAACTTTCAAACTACTCACAATCATGTGGAAAGTTAACCTAAGGTGTTTCCATTAGGTTTGCAGTAGGTGCTTTGGTGTAAAATTGAAATGTATACTATTTGTATTGTCTAAGCATTGCATGCACTCAGATAACAACTTTTTTGTGTTGATGTGTACAGCCATGAAACAACTTTCAAACTACTCATAATCATGTGGGAAGTTAACCTAAGGTGTTTCCATTAGGTTTGCAGTAAGTGGTTTGGAGTAAAATTGAAATGTATACTATTTGTATTGTCTAAGCATTGCATGCACTGAGATAACAACTTTTTTGTGTTGATGTCTACAGCCATGAAACAACTTTCAAACTACTCACAATCATGTGGAAAGTTAACCTAAGGTGTTTCTATTAGGTTTGCAGTAGGTGCTTTGGTGTAAAATTGAAATGTATACTATTTGTATTGTCTAAGCATTGCATGCACTCAGATAACAACTTTTTTGTTTTGATGTGTACAGCCATGAAACAACTTTCAAACTACTCATAATCATGTGGAAAGTTAACCTAAAGTGTTTCCATTAGGTTTGCAGTAAGTGCTTTGGTGTAAAATTGAAATGTATACTATTTGTATTGTCTAAGCATTGGATGCACTCAGATAACAACTTTTTTGTGTTGATGTCTACAGCCATGAAACAACTTTCAAACTACTCACAATCATGTGGAAAGTTAACCTAAGGTGTTTCCATTAGGTTTGCAGTAGGTGCTTTGGTGTAAAATTGAAATGTATACTATTTGTATTGTCTAAGCATTGCATGCACTCAGATAACAACTTTTTTGTGTTGATGTGTACAGCCATGAAACAACTTTCAAACTACTCATAATCATGTGGAAAGTTAACCTAAAGTGTTTCCATTAGGTTTGCAGTAAGTGCTTTGGTGTAAAATTGAAATGTATACTATTTGTATTGTCTAAGCATTGCATGCACTCAGATAACAACTTTTTTGTGTTGATGTCTACAGCCATGAAACAACTTTCAAACTACTCACAATCATGTGGAAAGTTAACCTAAGGTGTTTCCATTAGGTTTGCAGTAGGTGCTTTGGTGTAAAATTGAAATGTATACTATTTGTATTGTCTAAGCATTGCATGCACTCAGATAACAACTTTTTTGTTTTGATGTGTACAGCCATGAAACAACTTTCAAACTACTCATAATCATGTGGGAAGTTAACCTAAGGTGTTTCCATTAGGTTTGCAGTAAGTGCTTTGGTGTAAAATTGAAATGTATACTATTTGTATTGTCTAAGCATTGGATGCACTCAGATAACAACTTCTTTGTGTTGATGTCTACAGCCATGAAACAACTTTCAAACTACTCACAATCATGTGGAAAGTTAACCTAAGGTGTTTCCATTACGTTTGCAGTAGGTGCTTTGGTGTAAAATTGAAATGTATACTATTTGTATTGTCTAAGCATTGCATGCACTCAGATAACAACTTTTTTGTTTTGATGTGTACAGCCATGAAACAACTTTCAAACTCCTCATAATCATGTGGAAAGTTAACCTAAAGTGTTTCCATTAGGTTTGCAGTAAGTGCTTTGGTGTAAAATTGAAATGTATACTATTTGTATTGTCTAAGCATTGGATGCACTCAGATAACAACTTTTTTGTGTTGATGTCTACAGCCATGAAACAACTTTCAAACTACTCACAATCATGTGGAAAGTTAACCTAAGGTGTTTCCATTAGGTTTGCAGTAGGTGCTTTGGTGTAAAATTGAAATGTATACTATTTGTATTGTCTAAGCATTGCATGCACTCAGATAACAACTTTTTTGTGTTGATGTGTACAGCCATGAAACAACTTTCAAACTACTCATAATCATGTGGAAAGTTAACTTAAAGTATTTCCATTAGGTTTGCAGTAAGTGCTTTGGTGTAAAATTGAAATGTATACTATTTGTATTGTCTAATCATTGCATGCACTCAGATAACATTTTTTTTGTGTTGATGTGTACAGCCATGAAACAACTTTCAAACTACTCATAATCATGTGGGAAGTTAATCTAAGGTGTTTCCATTAGGTTTGCAGTAAGTGGTTTGGAGTAAAATTGAAATGTATACTATTTGTATTGTCTAAGCATTGCATGCACTGAGATAACAACTTTTTTGTGTTGATGTCTACAGCCATGAAACAACTTTCAAACTACTCACAATCATGTGGAAAGTTAACCTAAGGTGTTTCCATTAGGTTTGCAGTAGGTGCTTTGGTGTAAAATTGAAATGTATACTATTTGTATTGTCTAAGCATTGGATGCACTCAGATAACAACTTTTTTGTGTTGATGTCTACAGCCATGAAACAACTTTCAAACTACTCACAATCATGTGGAAAGTTAACCTAAGGTGTTTCCATTAGGTTTGCAGTAGGTGCTTTGGTGTAAAATTGAAATGTATACTATTTGTATTGTCTAAGCATTGCATGCACTCAGATAACAACTTTTTTGTTTTGATGTGTACAGCCATGAAACAACTTTCAAACTACTCATAATCATGTGGAAAGTTAACCTAAAGTGTTTTCATTAGGTTTGCAGTAAGTGCTTTGGTGTAAAATTGAAATGTATACTATTTGTATTGTCTAAGCATTGGATGCACTCAGATAACAACTTTTTTGTGTTGATGTCTACAGCCATGAAACAACTTTCAAACTACTCACAATCATGTGGAAAGTTAACCTAAGGTGTTTCCATTAGGGTTGCAGTAGGTGCTTTGGTGTAAAATTGAAATGTATACTATTTGTATTGTCTAAGCATTGCATGCACTCAGATAACAACTTTTTTGTGTTGATGTGTACAGCCATGAAACAACTTTCAAACTACTCATAATCATGTGGAAAGTTAACCTAAAGTGTTTCCATTAGGTTTGCAGTAAGTGCTTTGGTGTAAAATTGAAATGTATACTATTTGTATTGTCTAAGCATTGCATGCACTCAGATAACAACTTTTTTGTGTTGATGTGTACAGCCATGAAACAACTTTCAAACTACTCATAATCATGTGGGAAGTTAACCTAAGGTGTTTCCATTAGGTTTGCAGTAAGTGCTTTGGTGTAAAATTGAAATGTATACTATTTGTATTGTCTAAGCATTGGATGCACTCAGATAAAAAATTTTTTGTGTTGATGTCTGCAGCCATGAAACAACTTTCAAACTACTCACAATCATGTGGAAAGTTAACCTAAGGTGTTTCCATTAGGTTTGCAGTAGGTGCTTTGGTGTAAAATTGAAATGTATACTATTTGTATTGTCTAAGCATTGCATGCACTCAGATAACAACTTTTTTGTGTTGATGTGTACAGCCATGAAACAACTTTCAAACTACTCATAATCATGTGGGAAGTTAACCTAAGGTGTTTCCATTAGGTTTGCAGTAAGTGGTTTGGAGTAAAATTGAAATGTATACTATTTGTATTGTCTAAGCATTGCATGCACTGAGATAACAACTTTTTTGTGTTGATGTCTACAGCCATGAAACAACTTTCAAACTACTCACAATCATGTGGAAAGTTAACCTAAGGTGTTTCCATTAGGTTTGCAGTAGGTGCTTTGGTGTAAAATTGAAATGTATACTATTTGTATTGTCTAAGCATTGCATGCACTCAGATAACAACTTTTTTGTTTTGATGTGTACAGCCATGAAACAACTTTCAAACTATTCATAATCATGTGGAAAGTTAACCTAAAGTGTTTCCATTAGGTTTGCAGTAAGTGCTTTGGTGTAAAATTGAAATGTATACTATTTGTATTGTCTAAGCATTGGATGCACTCAGATAACAACTTTTTTGTGTTGATGTCTACAGCCATGAAACAACTTTCAAACTACTCACAATCATGTGGAAAGTTAACCTAAGGTGTTTCCATTAGGTTTGCAGTAGGTGCTTTGGTGTAAAATTGAAATGTATACTATTTGTATTGTCTAAGCATTGCATGCACTCAGATAACAACTTTTTTGTGTTGATGTGTACAGCCATGAAACAACTTTCAAACTACTCATAATCATGTGGAAAGTTAACCTAAAGTGTTTCCATTAGGTTTGCAGTAAGTGCTTTGGTGTAAAATTGAAATGTATACTATTTGTATTGTCTAAGCATTGCATGCACTCAGATAACAACTTTTTTGTGTTGATGTCTACAGCCATGAAACAACTTTCAAACTACTCACAATCATGTGGGAAGTTAACCTAAGGTGTTTCCATTAGGTTTGCAGTAAGTGCTTTGGTGTAAAATTGAAATGTATACTATTTGTATTGTCTAAGCATTGGATGCACTCAGATAACAACTTCTTTGTGTTGATGTCTACAGCCATGAAACAACTTTCAAACTACTCACAATCATGTGGAAAGTTAACCTAAGGTGTTTCCATTACGTTTGCAGTAGGTGCTTTGGTGTAAAATTGAAATGTATACTATTTGTATTGTCTAAGCATTGCATGCACTCAGATAACAACTTTTTTGTTTTGATGTGTACAGCCATGAAACAACTTTCAAACTCCTCATAATCATGTGGAAAGTTAACCTAAAGTGTTTCCATTAGGTTTGCAGTAAGTGCTTTGGTGTAAAATTGAAATGTATACTATTTGTATTGTCTAAGCATTGGATGCACTCAGATAACAACTTTTTTGTGTTGATGTCTACAGCCATGAAACAACTTTCAAACTACTCACAATCATGTGGAAAGTTAACCTAAGGTGTTTCCATTAGGTTTGCAGTAGGTGCTTTGGTGTAAAATTGAAATGTATACTATTTGTATTGTCTAAGCATTGCATGCACTCAGATAACAACTTTTTTGTGTTGATGTCTACAGCCATGAAACAACTTTCAAACTACTCACAATCATGTGGAAAGTTAACCTAAGGTGTTTCCATTAGGTTTGCAGTAGGTGCTTTGGTGTAAAATTGAAATGTATACTATTTGTATTGTCTAAGCATTGCATGCACTCAGATAACAACTTTTTTGTTTTGATGTGTACAGCCATGAAACAACTTTCAAACTACTCATAATCATGTGGAAAGTTAACCTAAAGTGTTTCCATTAGGTTTGCAGTAAGTGCTTTGGTGTAAAATTGAAATGTATACTATTTGTATTGTCTAAGCATTGGATGCACTCAGATAACAACTTTTTTGTGTTGATGTCTACAGCCATGAAACAACTTTCAAACTACTCACAATCATGTGGAAAGTTAACCTAAGGTGTTTCCATTAGGTTTGCAGTAGGTGCTTTGGTGTAAAATTGAAATGTATACTATTTGTATTGTCTAAGCATTGCATGCACTCAGATAACAACTTTTTTGTGTTGATGTGTACAGCCATGAAACAACTTTCAAACTACTCATAATCATGTGGAAAGTTAACCTAAAGTGTTTCCATTAGGTTTGCAGTAAGTGCTTTGGTGTAAAATTGAAATGTATACTATTTGTATTGTCTAAGCATTGCATGCACTCAGATAACAACTTTTTTGTGTTGATGTGTACAGCCATGAAACAACTTTCAAACTACTCATAATCATGTGGGAAGTTAACCTAAGGTGTTTCCATTAGGTTTGCAGTAAGTGGTTTGGAGTAAAATTGAAATGTATACTATTTGTATTGTCTAAGCATTGCATGCACTCAGATAACAACTTTTTTGTGTTGATGTCTACAGCCATGAAACAACTTTCAAACTACTCACAATCATGTGGAAAGTTAACCTAAGGTGTTTCCATTAGGTTTGCAGTAGGTGCTTTGGTGTAAAATTGAAATGTATACTATTTGTATTGTCTAAGCATTGGATGCACTCAGATAACAACTTTTTTGTGTTGATGTCTACAGCCATGAAACAACTTTCAAACTACTCACAATCATGTGGAAAGTTAACCTAAGGTGTTTCCATTAGGTTTGCAGTAGGTGCTTTGGTGTAAAATTGAAATGTATACTATTTGTATTGTCTAAGCATTGCATGCACTCAGATAACAACTTTTTTGTTTTGATGTGTACAGCCATGAAACAACTTTCAAACTACTCATAATCATGTGGAAAGTTAACCTAAAGTGTTTTCATTAGGTTTGCAGTAAGTGCTTTGGTGTAAAATTGAAATGTATACTATTTGTATTGTCTAAGCATTGGATGCACTCAGATAACAACTTTTTTGTGTTGATGTCTACAGCCATGAAACAACTTTCAAACTACTCACAATCATGTGGAAAGTTAACCTAAGGTGTTTCCATTAGGGTTGCAGTAGGTGCTTTGGTGTAAAATTGAAATGTATACTATTTGTATTGTCTAAGCATTGCATGCACTCAGATAACAACTTTTTTGTTTTGATGTGTACAGCCATGAAACAACTTTCAAACTACTCATAATCATGTGGAAAGTTAACCTAAAGTGTTTCCATTAGGTTTGCAGTAAGTGCTTTGGTGTAAAATTGAAATGTATACTATTTGTATTGTCTAAGCATTGGATGCACTCAGATAACAACTTTTTTGTGTTGATGTCTACAGCCATGAAACAACTTTCAAACTACTCACAATCATGTGGAAAGTTAACCTAAGGTGTTTCCATTAGGTTTGCAGTAGGTGCTTTGGTGTAAAATTGAAATGTATACTATTTGTATTGTCTAAGCATTGCATGCACTCAGATAACAACTTTTTTGTGTTGATGTGTACAGCCATGAAACAACTTTCAAACTACTCATAATCATGTGGAAAGTTAACCTAAAGTGTTTCCATTAGGTTTGCAGTAAGTGCTTTGGTGTAAAATTGAAATGTATACTATTTGTATTGTCTAAGCATTGGATGCACTCAGATAACAACTTTTTTGTGTTGATGTCTACAGCCATGAAACAACTTTCAAACTACTCACAATCATGTGGAAAGTTAACCTAAGGTGTTTCCATTAGGTTTGCAGTAGGTGCTTTGGTGTAAAATTGAAATGTATACTATTTGTATTGTCTAAGCATTGCATGCACTCAGATAACAACTTTTTTGTGTTGATGTGTACAGCCATGAAACAACTTTCAAACTACTCATAATCATGTGGGAAGTTAACCTAAGGTGTTTCCATTAGGTTTGCAGTAAGTGGTTTGGAGTAAAATTGAAATGTATACTATTTGTATTGTCTAAGCATTGCATGCACTGAGATAACAACTTTTTTGTGTTGATGTCTACAGCCATGAAACAACTTTCAAACTACTCACAATCATGTGGAAAGTTAACCTAAGGTGTTTCCATTAGGTTTGCAGTAGGTGCTTTGGTGTAAAATTGAAATGTATACTATTTGTATTGTCTAAGCATTGCATGCACTCAGATAACAACTTTTTTGTTTTGATGTGTACAGCCATGAAACAACTTTCAAACTATTCATAATCATGTGGAAAGTTAACCTAAAGTGTTTCCATTAGGTTTGCAGTAAGTGCTTTGGTGTAAAATTGAAATGTATACTATTTGTATTGTCTAAGCATTGGATGCACTCAGATAACAACTTTTTTGTGTTGATGTCTACAGCCATGAAACAACTTTCAAACTACTCACAATCATGTGGAAAGTTAACCTAAGGTGTTTCCATTAGGTTTGCAGTAGGTGCTTTGGTGTAAAATTGAAATGTATACTATTTGTATTGTCTAAGCATTGCATGCACTCAGATAACAACTTTTTTGTGTTGATGTGTACAGCCATGAAACAACTTTCAAACTACTCATAATCATGTGGAAAGTTAACCTAAAGTGTTTCCATTAGGTTTGCAGTAAGTGCTTTGGTGTAAAATTGAAATGTATACTATTTGTATTGTCTAAGCATTGCATGCACTCAGATAACAACTTTTTTGTGTTGATGTCTACAGCCATGAAACAACTTTCAAACTACTCATAATCATGTGGGAAGTTAACCTAAGGTGTTTCCATTAGGTTTGCAGTAAGTGGTTTGGAGTAAAATTGAAATGTATACTATTTGTATTGTCTAAGCATTGCATGCACTGAGATAACAACTTTTTTGTGTTGATGTCTACAGCCATGAAACAACTTTCAAACTACTCATAATCATGTGGAAAGTTAACCTAAAGTGTTTCCATTAGGTTTGCAGTAAGTGCTTTGGTGTAAAATTGAAATGTGTACTATTTGTATTGTCTAAGCATTGCATGCACTCAGATAACAACTTTTTTGTGTTGATGTGTACAGCCATGAAACAACTTTCAAACTACTCATAATCATGTGGGAAGTTAACCTAAGGTGTTTCCATTAGGTTTGCAGTAAGTGGTTTGGAGTAAAATTGAAATGTATACTATTTGTATTGTCTAAGCATTGCATGCACTCAGATAACAACTTTTTTGTTTTGATGTGTACAGCCATGAAACAACTTTCAAACTACTCATAATCATGTGGGAAGTTAACCTAAGGTGTTTCCATTAGGTTTGCAGTAAGTGCTTTGGTGTAAAATTGAAATGTATACTATTTGTATTGTCTAAGCATTGGATGCACTCAGATAACAACTTTTTTGTGTTGATGTCTACAGCCATGAAACAACTTTCAAACTACTCACAATCATGTGGAAAGTTAACCTAAGGTGTTTCCATTAGGTTTGCAGTAGGTGCTTTGGTGTAAAATTGAAATGTATACTATTTGTATTGTCTAAGCATTGCATGCACTCAGATAACAACTTTTTTGTGTTGATGTGTACAGCCATGAAACAACTTTCAAACTACTCATAATCATGTGGAAAGTTAACCTAAAGTGTTTCCATTAGGTTTGCAGTAAGTGCTTTGGTGTAAAATTGAAATGTATACTATTTGTATTGTCTAAGCATTGCATGCACTCAGATAACAACTTTTTTGTGTTGATGTGTACAGCCATGAAACAACTTTCAAACTACTCATAATCATGTGGGAAGTTAACCTAAGGTGTTTCCATTAGGTTTGCAGTAAGTGGTTTGGAGTAAAATTGAAATGTATACTATTTGTATTGTCTAAGCATTGCATGCACTGAGATAACAACTTTTTTGTGTTGATGTCTACAGCCATGAAACAACTTTCAAACTACTCATAATCATGTGGAAAGTTAACCTAAAGTGTTTCCATTAGGTTTGCAGTAAGTGCTTTGGTGTAAAATTGAAATGTGTACTATTTGTATTGTCTAAGCATTGCATGCACTCAGATAACAACTTTTTTGTGTTGATGTGTACAGCCATGAAACAACTTTCAAACTACTCATAATCATGTGGGAAGTTAACCTAAGGTGTTTCCATTAGGTTTGCAGTAAGTGGTTTGGAGTAAAATTGAAATGTATACTATTTGTATTGTCTAAGCATTGCATGCACTCAGATAACAACTTTTTTGTTTTGATGTGTACAGCCATGAAACAACTTTCAAACT
This sequence comes from Mobula birostris, assembly GCF_030028105.1. Taxonomy (NCBI): domain Eukaryota; kingdom Metazoa; phylum Chordata; class Chondrichthyes; order Myliobatiformes; family Myliobatidae; genus Mobula; species Mobula birostris. The sequence goes on along the minus strand of NW_027278419.1, from coordinate 195,997 downwards.
ACTCATAATCATGTGGGAAGTTAACCTAAGGTGTTTCCATTAGGTTTGCAGTAAGTGCTTTGGTGTAAAATTGAAATGTATACTATTTGTATTGTATAAGCATTGGATGCACTCAGATAGCAACTTTTTTGTGTTGATGTCTACAGCCATGAAACAACTTTCAAACTACTCACAATCATGTGGAAAGTTAACCTAAGGTGTTTCCATTAGGTTTGCAGTAGGTGCTTTGGTGTAAAATTGAAATGTATACTATTTGTATTGTCTAAGCATTGCATGCACTCAGATAACAACTTTTTTGTTTTGATGTGTACAGCCATGAAACAACTTTGAAACTACTCATAATCATGTGGAAAGTTAACCTAAAGTGTTTCCATTAGGTTTGCAGTAAGTGCTTTGGTGTAAAATTGAAATGTATACTATTTGTATTGTCTAAGCATTGGATGCACTCAGATAACAACTTTTTTGTGTTGATGTCTGCAGCCATGAAACAACTTTCAAACTACTCACAATCATGTGGAAAGTTAACCTAAGGTGTTTCCATTAGGTTTGCAGTAGGTGCTTTGGTGTAAAATTGAAATGTATACTATTTGTATTGTCTAAGCATTGCATGCACTCAGATAACAACTTTTTTGTGTTGATGTGTACAGCCATGAAACAACTTTCAAACTACTCATAATCATGTGGGAAGTTAACCTAAGGTGTTTCCATTAGGTTTGCAGTAAGTGGTTTGGAGTAAAATTGAAATGTATACTATTTGTATTGTCTAAGCATTGCATGCACTGAGATAACAACTTTTTTGTGTTGATGTCTACAGCCATGAAACAACTTTCAAACTACTCACAATCATGTGGAAAGTTAACCTAAGGTGTTTCTATTAGGTTTGCAGTAGGTGCTTTGGTGTAAAATTGAAATGTATACTATTTGTATTGTCTAAGCATTGCATGCACTCAGATAACAACTTTTTTGTTTTGATGTGTACAGCCATGAAACAACTTTCAAACTACTCATAATCATGTGGAAAGTTAACCTAAAGTGTTTCCATTAGGTTTGCAGTAAGTGCTTTGGTGTAAAATTGAAATGTATACTATTTGTATTGTCTAAGCATTGGATGCACTCAGATAACAACTTTTTTGTGTTGATGTCTACAGCCATGAAACAACTTTCAAACTACTCACAATCATGTGGAAAGTTAACCTAAGGTGTTTCCATTAGGTTTGCAGTAGGTGCTTTGGTGTAAAATTGAAATGTATACTATTTGTATTGTCTAAGCATTGCATGCACTCAGATAACAACTTTTTTGTGTTGATGTGTACAGCCATGAAACAACTTTCAAACTACTCATAATCATGTGGAAAGTTAACCTAAAGTGTTTCCATTAGGTTTGCAGTAAGTGCTTTGGTGTAAAATTGAAATGTATACTATTTGTATTGTCTAAGCATTGCATGCACTCAGATAACAACTTTTTTGTGTTGATGTCTACAGCCATGAAACAACTTTCAAACTACTCACAATCATGTGGAAAGTTAACCTAAGGTGTTTCCATTAGGTTTGCAGTAGGTGCTTTGGTGTAAAATTGAAATGTATACTATTTGTATTGTCTAAGCATTGCATGCACTCAGATAACAACTTTTTTGTTTTGATGTGTACAGCCATGAAACAACTTTCAAACTACTCATAATCATGTGGGAAGTTAACCTAAGGTGTTTCCATTAGGTTTGCAGTAAGTGCTTTGGTGTAAAATTGAAATGTATACTATTTGTATTGTCTAAGCATTGGATGCACTCAGATAACAACTTCTTTGTGTTGATGTCTACAGCCATGAAACAACTTTCAAACTACTCACAATCATGTGGAAAGTTAACCTAAGGTGTTTCCATTACGTTTGCAGTAGGTGCTTTGGTGTAAAATTGAAATGTATACTATTTGTATTGTCTAAGCATTGCATGCACTCAGATAACAACTTTTTTGTTTTGATGTGTACAGCCATGAAACAACTTTCAAACTCCTCATAATCATGTGGAAAGTTAACCTAAAGTGTTTCCATTAGGTTTGCAGTAAGTGCTTTGGTGTAAAATTGAAATGTATACTATTTGTATTGTCTAAGCATTGGATGCACTCAGATAACAACTTTTTTGTGTTGATGTCTACAGCCATGAAACAACTTTCAAACTACTCACAATCATGTGGAAAGTTAACCTAAGGTGTTTCCATTAGGTTTGCAGTAGGTGCTTTGGTGTAAAATTGAAATGTATACTATTTGTATTGTCTAAGCATTGCATGCACTCAGATAACAACTTTTTTGTGTTGATGTGTACAGCCATGAAACAACTTTCAAACTACTCATAATCATGTGGAAAGTTAACTTAAAGTATTTCCATTAGGTTTGCAGTAAGTGCTTTGGTGTAAAATTGAAATGTATACTATTTGTATTGTCTAATCATTGCATGCACTCAGATAACATTTTTTTTGTGTTGATGTGTACAGCCATGAAACAACTTTCAAACTACTCATAATCATGTGGGAAGTTAATCTAAGGTGTTTCCATTAGGTTTGCAGTAAGTGGTTTGGAGTAAAATTGAAATGTATACTATTTGTATTGTCTAAGCATTGCATGCACTGAGATAACAACTTTTTTGTGTTGATGTCTACAGCCATGAAACAACTTTCAAACTACTCACAATCATGTGGAAAGTTAACCTAAGGTGTTTCCATTAGGTTTGCAGTAGGTGCTTTGGTGTAAAATTGAAATGTATACTATTTGTATTGTCTAAGCATTGGATGCACTCAGATAACAACTTTTTTGTGTTGATGTCTACAGCCATGAAACAACTTTCAAACTACTCACAATCATGTGGAAAGTTAACCTAAGGTGTTTCCATTAGGTTTGCAGTAGGTGCTTTGGTGTAAAATTGAAATGTATACTATTTGTATTGTCTAAGCATTGCATGCACTCAGATAACAACTTTTTTGTTTTGATGTGTACAGCCATGAAACAACTTTCAAACTACTCATAATCATGTGGAAAGTTAACCTAAAGTGTTTTCATTAGGTTTGCAGTAAGTGCTTTGGTGTAAAATTGAAATGTATACTATTTGTATTGTCTAAGCATTGGATGCACTCAGATAACAACTTTTTTGTGTTGATGTCTACAGCCATGAAACAACTTTCAAACTACTCACAATCATGTGGAAAGTTAACCTAAGGTGTTTCCATTAGGGTTGCAGTAGGTGCTTTGGTGTAAAATTGAAATGTATACTATTTGTATTGTCTAAGCATTGCATGCACTCAGATAACAACTTTTTTGTGTTGATGTGTACAGCCATGAAACAACTTTCAAACTACTCATAATCATGTGGAAAGTTAACCTAAAGTGTTTCCATTAGGTTTGCAGTAAGTGCTTTGGTGTAAAATTGAAATGAATACTATTTGTATTGTCTAAGCATTGCATGCACTCAGATAACAACTTTTTTGTGTTGATGTGTACAGCCATGAAACAACTTTCAAACTACTCATAATCATGTGGGAAGTTAACCTAAGGTGTTTCCATTAGGTTTGCAGTAAGTGCTTTGGTGTAAAATTGAAATGTATACTATTTGTATTGTCTAAGCATTGGATGCACTCAGATAAAAAATTTTTTGTGTTGATGTCTGCAGCCATGAAACAACTTTCAAACTACTCACAATCATGTGGAAAGTTAACCTAAGGTGTTTCCATTAGGTTTGCAGTAGGTGCTTTGGTGTAAAATTGAAATGTATACTATTTGTATTGTCTAAGCATTGCATGCACTCAGATAACAACTTTTTTGTGTTGATGTGTACAGCCATGAAACAACTTTCAAACTACTCATAATCATGTGGGAAGTTAACCTAAGGTGTTTCCATTAGGTTTGCAGTAAGTGGTTTGGAGTAAAATTGAAATGTATACTATTTGTATTGTCTAAGCATTGCATGCACTGAGATAACAACTTTTTTGTGTTGATGTCTACAGCCATGAAACAACTTTCAAACTACTCACAATCATGTGGAAAGTTAACCTAAGGTGTTTCCATTAGGTTTGCAGTAGGTGCTTTGGTGTAAAATTGAAATGTATACTATTTGTATTGTCTAAGCATTGCATGCACTCAGATAACAACTTTTTTGTTTTGATGTGTACAGCCATGAAACAACTTTCAAACTATTCATAATCATGTGGAAAGTTAACCTAAAGTGTTTCCATTAGGTTTGCAGTAAGTGCTTTGGTGTAAAATTGAAATGTATACTATTTGTATTGTCTAAGCATTGGATGCACTCAGATAACAACTTTTTTGTGTTGATGTCTACAGCCATGAAACAACTTTCAAACTACTCACAATCATGTGGAAAGTTAACCTAAGGTGTTTCCATTAGGTTTGCAGTAGGTGCTTTGGTGTAAAATTGAAATGTATACTATTTGTATTGTCTAAGCATTGCATGCACTCAGATAACAACTTTTTTGTGTTGATGTGTACAGCCATGAAACAACTTTCAAACTACTCATAATCATGTGGAAAGTTAACCTAAAGTGTTTCCATTAGGTTTGCAGTAAGTGCTTTGGTGTAAAATTGAAATGTATACTATTTGTATTGTCTAAGCATTGCATGCACTCAGATAACAACTTTTTTGTGTTGATGTCTACAGCCATGAAACAACTTTCAAACTACTCACAATCATGTGGGAAGTTAACCTAAGGTGTTTCCATTAGGTTTGCAGTAAGTGCTTTGGTGTAAAATTGAAATGTATACTATTTGTATTGTCTAAGCATTGGATGCACTCAGATAACAACTTCTTTGTGTTGATGTCTACAGCCATGAAACAACTTTCAAACTACTCACAATCATGTGGAAAGTTAACCTAAGGTGTTTCCATTACGTTTGCAGTAGGTGCTTTGGTGTAAAATTGAAATGTATACTATTTGTATTGTCTAAGCATTGCATGCACTCAGATAACAACTTTTTTGTTTTGATGTGTACAGCCATGAAACAACTTTCAAACTCCTCATAATCATGTGGAAAGTTAACCTAAAGTGTTTCCATTAGGTTTGCAGTAAGTGCTTTGGTGTAAAATTGAAATGTATACTATTTGTATTGTCTAAGCATTGGATGCACTCAGATAACAACTTTTTTGTGTTGATGTCTACAGCCATGAAACAACTTTCAAACTACTCACAATCATGTGGAAAGTTAACCTAAGGTGTTTCCATTAGGTTTGCAGTAGGTGCTTTGGTGTAAAATTGAAATGTATACTATTTGTATTGTCTAAGCATTGCATGCACTCAGATAACAACTTTTTTGTGTTGATGTCTACAGCCATGAAACAACTTTCAAACTACTCACAATCATGTGGAAAGTTAACCTAAGGTGTTTCCATTAGGTTTGCAGTAGGTGCTTTGGTGTAAAATTGAAATGTATACTATTTGTATTGTCTAAGCATTGCATGCACTCAGATAACAACTTTTTTGTTTTGATGTGTACAGCCATGAAACAACTTTCAAACTACTCATAATCATGTGGAAAGTTAACCTAAAGTGTTTCCATTAGGTTTGCAGTAAGTGCTTTGGTGTAAAATTGAAATGTATACTATTTGTATTGTCTAAGCATTGGATGCACTCAGATAACAACTTTTTTGTGTTGATGTCTACAGCCATGAAACAACTTTCAAACTACTCACAATCATGTGGAAAGTTAACCTAAGGTGTTTCCATTAGGTTTGCAGTAGGTGCTTTGGTGTAAAATTGAAATGTATACTATTTGTATTGTCTAAGCATTGCATGCACTCAGATAACAACTTTTTTGTGTTGATGTGTACAGCCATGAAACAACTTTCAAACTACTCATAATCATGTGGAAAGTTAACCTAAAGTGTTTCCATTAGGTTTGCAGTAAGTGCTTTGGTGTAAAATTGAAATGTATACTATTTGTATTGTCTAAGCATTGCATGCACTCAGATAACAACTTTTTTGTGTTGATGTGTACAGCCATGAAACAACTTTCAAACTACTCATAATCATGTGGGAAGTTAACCTAAGGTGTTTCCATTAGGTTTGCAGTAAGTGGTTTGGAGTAAAATTGAAATGTATACTATTTGTATTGTCTAAGCATTGCATGCACTCAGATAACAACTTTTTTGTGTTGATGTCTACAGCCATGAAACAACTTTCAAACTACTCACAATCATGTGGAAAGTTAACCTAAGGTGTTTCCATTAGGTTTGCAGTAGGTGCTTTGGTGTAAAATTGAAATGTATACTATTTGTATTGTCTAAGCATTGGATGCACTCAGATAACAACTTTTTTGTGTTGATGTCTACAGCCATGAAACAACTTTCAAACTACTCACAATCATGTGGAAAGTTAACCTAAGGTGTTTCCATTAGGTTTGCAGTAGGTGCTTTGGTGTAAAATTGAAATGTATACTATTTGTATTGTCTAAGCATTGCATGCACTCAGATAACAACTTTTTTGTTTTGATGTGTACAGCCATGAAACAACTTTCAAACTACTCATAATCATGTGGAAAGTTAACCTAAAGTGTTTTCATTAGGTTTGCAGTAAGTGCTTTGGTGTAAAATTGAAATGTATACTATTTGTATTGTCTAAGCATTGGATGCACTCAGATAACAACTTTTTTGTGTTGATGTCTACAGCCATGAAACAACTTTCAAACTACTCACAATCATGTGGAAAGTTAACCTAAGGTGTTTCCATTAGGGTTGCAGTAGGTGCTTTGGTGTAAAATTGAAATGTATACTATTTGTATTGTCTAAGCATTGCATGCACTCAGATAACAACTTTTTTGTGTTGATGTGTACAGCCATGAAACAACTTTCAAACTACTCATAATCATGTGGAAAGTTAACCTAAAGTGTTTCCATTAGGTTTGCAGTAAGTGCTTTGGTGTAAAATTGAAATGTATACTATTTGTATTGTCTAAGCATTGCATGCACTCAGATAACAACTTTTTTGTGTTGATGTGTACAGCCATGAAACAACTTTCAAACTACTCATAATCATGTGGGAAGTTAACCTAAGGTGTTTCCATTAGGTTTGCAGTAAGTGCTTTGGTGTAAAATTGAAATGTATACTATTTGTATTGTCTAAGCATTGGATGCACTCAGATAAAAAATTTTTTGTGTTGATGTCTGCAGCCATGAAACAACTTTCAAACTACTCACAATCATGTGGAAAGTTAACCTAAGGTGTTTCCATTAGGTTTGCAGTAGGTGCTTTGGTGTAAAATTGAAATGTATACTATTTGTATTGTCTAAGCATTGCATGCACTCAGATAACAACTTTTTTGTGTTGATGTGTACAGCCATGAAACAACTTTCAAACTACTCATAATCATGTGGGAAGTTAACCTAAGGTGTTTCCATTAGGTTTGCAGTAAGTGGTTTGGAGTAAAATTGAAATGTATACTATTTGTATTGTCTAAGCATTGCATGCACTGAGATAACAACTTTTTTGTGTTGATGTCTACAGCCATGAAACAACTTTCAACTACTCACAATCATGTGGAAAGTTAACCTAAGGTGTTTCCATTAGGTTTGCAGTAGGTGCTTTGGTGTAAAATTGAAATGTATACTATTTGTATTGTCTAAGCATTGCATGCACTCAGATAACAACTTTTTTGTTTTGATGTGTACAGCCATGAAACAACTTTCAAACTATTCATAATCATGTGGAAAGTTAACCTAAAGTGTTTCCATTAGGTTTGCAGTAAGTGCTTTGGTGTAAAATTGAAATGTATACTATTTGTATTGTCTAAGCATTGGATGCACTCAGATAACAACTTTTTTGTGTTGATGTCTACAGCCATGAAACAACTTTCAAACTACTCACAATCATGTGGAAAGTTAACCTAAGGTGTTTCCATTAGGTTTGCAGTAGGTGCTTTGGTGTAAAATTGAAATGTATACTATTTGTATTGTCTAAGCATTGCATGCACTCAGATAACAACTTTTTTGTGTTGATGTGTACAGCCATGAAACAACTTTCAAACTACTCATAATCATGTGGAAAGTTAACCTAAAGTGTTTCCATTAGGTTTGCAGTAAGTGCTTTGGTGTAAAATTGAAATGTATACTATTTGTATTGTCTAAGCATTGCATGCACTCAGATAACAACTTTTTTGTGTTGATGTCTACAGCCATGAAACAACTTTCAAACTACTCACAATCATGTGGGAAGTTAACCTAAGGTGTTTCCATTAGGTTTGCAGTAAGTGCTTTGGTGTAAAATTGAAATGTATACTATTTGTATTGTCTAAGCATTGGATGCACTCAGATAACAACTTCTTTGTGTTGATGTCTACAGCCATGAAACAACTTTCAAACTACTCACAATCATGTGGAAAGTTAACCTAAGGTGTTTCCATTACGTTTGCAGTAGGTGCTTTGGTGTAAAATTGAAATGTATACTATTTGTATTGTCTAAGCATTGCATGCACTCAGATAACAACTTTTTTGTTTTGATGTGTACAGCCATGAAACAACTTTCAAACTCCTCATAATCATGTGGAAAGTTAACCTAAAGTGTTTCCATTAGGTTTGCAGTAAGTGCTTTGGTGTAAAATTGAAATGTATACTATTTGTATTGTCTAAGCATTGGATGCACTCAGATAACAACTTTTTTGTGTTGATGTCTACAGCCATGAAACAACTTTCAAACTACTCACAATCATGTGGAAAGTTAACCTAAGGTGTTTCCATTAGGTTTGCAGTAGGTGCTTTGGTGTAAAATTGAAATGTATACTATTTGTATTGTCTAAGCATTGCATGCACTCAGATAACAACTTTTTTGTGTTGATGTCTACAGCCATGAAACAACTTTCAAACTACTCACAATCATGTGGAAAGTTAACCTAAGGTGTTTCCATTAGGTTTGCAGTAGGTGCTTTGGTGTAAAATTGAAATGTATACTATTTGTATTGTCTAAGCATTGCATGCACTCAGATAACAACTTTTTTGTTTTGATGTGTACAGCCATGAAACAACTTTCAAACTACTCATAATCATGTGGAAAGTTAACCTAAAGTGTTTCCATTAGGTTTGCAGTAAGTGCTTTGGTGTAAAATTGAAATGTATACTATTTGTATTGTCTAAGCATTGGATGCACTCAGATAACAACTTTTTTGTGTTGATGTCTACAGCCATGAAACAACTTTCAAACTACTCACAATCATGTGGAAAGTTAACCTAAGGTGTTTCCATTAGGTTTGCAGTAGGTGCTTTGGTGTAAAATTGAAATGTATACTATTTGTATTGTCTAAGCATTGCATGCACTCAGATAACAACTTTTTTGTGTTGATGTGTACAGCCATGAAACAACTTTCAAACTACTCATAATCATGTGGAAAGTTAACCTAAAGTGTTTCCATTAGGTTTGCAGTAAGTGCTTTGGTGTAAAATTGAAATGTATACTATTTGTATTGTCTAAGCATTGCATGCACTCAGATAACAACTTTTTTGTGTTGATGTGTACAGCCATGAAACAACTTTCAAACTACTCATAATCATGTGGGAAGTTAACCTAAGGTGTTTCCATTAGGTTTGCAGTAAGTGGTTTGGAGTAAAATTGAAATGTATACTATTTGTATTGTCTAAGCATTGCATGCACTCAGATAACAACTTTTTTGTGTTGATGTCTACAGCCATGAAACAACTTTCAAACTACTCATAATCATGTGGAAAGTTAACCTAAAGTGTTTCCATTAGGTTTGCAGTAAGTGCTTTGGTGTAAAATTGAAATGTATACTATTTGTATTGTCTAAGCATTGCATGCACTCAGATAACAACTTTTTTGTGTTGATGTGTACAGCCATGAAACAACTTTCAAACTACTCATAATCATGTGGGAAGTTAACCTAAGGTGTTTCCATTAGGTTTGCAGTAAGTGGTTTGGAGTAAAATTGAAATGTATACTATTTGTATTGTCTAAGCATTGCATGCACTCAGATAACAACTTTTTTGTTTTGATGTGTACAGCCATGAAACAACTTTCAAACTACTCATAATCATGTGGGAAGTTAACCTAAGGTGTTTCCATTAGGTTTGCAGTAAGTGCTTTGGTGTAAAATTGAAATGTATACTATTTGTATTGTCTAAGCATTGGATGCACTCAGATAGCAACTTTTTTGTGTTGATGTCTACAGCCATGAAACAACTTTCAAACTACTCACAATCATGTGGAAAGTTAACCTAAGGTGTTTCCATTAGGTTTGCAGTAGGTGCTTTGGTGTAAAATTGAAATGTATACTATTTGTATTGTCTAAGCATTGCATGCACTCAGATAACAACTTTTTTGTTTTGATGTGTACAGCCATGAAACAACTTTCAAACTACTCATAATCATGTGGAAAGTTAACCTAAAGTGTTTCCATTAGGTTTGCAGTAAGTGCTTTGGTGTAAAATTGAAATGTATACTATTTGTATTGTCTAAGCATTGGATGCACTCAGATAACAACTTTTTTGTGTTGATGTCTGCAGCCATGAAACAACTTTCAAACTACTCACAATCATGTGGAACGTTAACCTAAGGTGTTTCCATTAGGTTTGCAGTAGGTGCTTTGGTGTAAAATTGAAATGTATACTATTTGCATTGTCTAAGCATTGCATGCACTCAGATAACAACTTTTTTGTGTTGATGTGTACAGCCATGAAACAACTTTCAAACTACTCATAATCATGTGGGAAGTTAACCTAAGGTGTTTCCATTAGGTTTGCAGTAAGTGGTTTGGAGTAAAATTGAAATGTATACTATTTGTATTGTCTAAGCATTGCATGCACTGAGATAACAACTTTTTTGTGTTGATGTCTACAGCCATGAAACAACTTTCAAACTACTCACAATCATGTGGAAAGTTAACCTAAGGTGTTTCCATTAGGTTTGCAGTAGGTGCTTTGGTGTAAAATTGAAATGTATACTATTTGTATTGTCTAAGCATTGCATGCACTCAGATAACAACTTTTTTGTTTTGATGTGTACAGCCATGAAACAACTTTCAAACTACTCATAATCATGTGGAAAGTTAACCTAAAGTGTTTCCATTAGGTTTGCAGTAAGTGCTTTGGTGTAAAATTGAAATGTATACTATTTGAATTGTCTAAGCATTGGATGCACTCAGATAACAACTTTTTTGTGTTGATGTCTACAGCCATGAAACAACTTTCAAACTACTCACAATCATGTGGAAAGTTAACCTAAGGTGTTTCCATTAGGTTTGCAGTAGGTGCTTTGGTGTAAAATTGAAATGTATACTATTTGTATTGTCTAAGCATTGCATGCACTCAGATAACAACTTTTTTGTGTTGATGTGTACAGCCATGAAACAACTTTCAAACTACTCATAATCATGTGGAAAGTTAACCTAAAGTGTTTCCATTAGGTTTGCAGTAAGTGCTTTGGTGTAAAATTGAAATGTATACTATTTGTATTGTCTAAGCATTGCATGCACTCAGATAACAACTTTTTTGTGTTGATGTCTACAGCCATGAAACAACTTTCAAACTACTCACAATCATGTGGAAAGTTAACCTAAGGTGTTTCCATTAGGTTTGCAGTAGGTGCTTTGGTGTAAAATTGAAATGTATACTATTTGTATTGTCTAAGCATTGCATGCACTCAGATAACAACTTTTTTGTTTTGATGTGTACAGCCATGAAACAACTTTCAAACTACTCATAATCATGTGGGAAGTTAACCTAAGGTGTTTCCATTAGGTTTGCAGTAAGTGCTTTGGTGTAAAATTGAAATGTATACTATTTGTATTGTCTAAGCATTGGATGCACTCAGATAACAACTTCTTTGTGTTGATGTCTACAGCCATGAAACAACTTTCAAACTACTCACAATCATGTGGAAAGTTAACCTAAGGTGTTTCCATTACGTTTGCAGTAGGTGCTTTGGTGTAAAATTGAAATGTATACTATTTGTATTGTCTAAGCATTGCATGCACTCAGATAACAACTTTTTTGTTTTGATGTGTACAGCCATGAAACAACTTTCAAACTCCTCATAATCATGTGGAAAGTTAACCTAAAGTGTTTCCATTAGGTTTGCAGTAAGTGCTTTGGTGTAAAATTGAAATGTATACTATTTGTATTGTCTAAGCATTGGATGCACTCAGATAACAACTTTTTTGTGTTGATGTCTACAGCCATGAAACAACTTTCAAACTACTCACAATCATGTGGAAAGTTAACCTAAGGTGTTTCCATTACGTTTGCAGTAGGTGCTTTGGTGTAAAATTGAAATGTATACTATTTGTATTGTCTAAGCATTGCATGCACTCAGATAACAACTTTTTTGTGTTGATGTGTACAGCCATGAAACAACTTTCAAACTACTCATAATCATGTGGGAAGTTAACCTAAGGTGTTTCCATTAGGTTTGCAGTAAGTGCTTTGGTGTAAAATTGAAATGTATACTATTTGTATTGTCTAAGCATTGCATGCACTCAGATAACAACTTTTTTGTGTTGATGTGCACAGGTATGAAACAACTTTCAGACATCTCAGAATCATGTGGAAAGTTAACCTAAAGTATTTCCATTAGGTTTGCAGTAAGTGCTTTGGTGTAAAATTGAAATGTATACTATTTGTATTGTCTAATCATTGCATGCACTCAGATAACAACTTTTTTGTGTTGATGTGTACAGCCATGAAACAACTTTCAAACTACTCATAATCATGTGGGAAGTTAATCTAAGGTGTTTCCATTAGGTTTGCAGTAAGTGCTTTGGTGTAAAATTGAAATGTATACTATTTGTATTGTCTAAGCATTGCATGCACTCAGATAACAACTTTTTTGTGTTGATGTGTACAGCCATGAAACAACTTTCAAACTACTCATAATCATGTGGAAAGTTAACCTAAAGTGTTTCCATTAGGTTTGCAGTAAGTGCTTTGGTGTAAAATTGAAATGTATACTATTTGTATTGTCTAAGCATTGCATGCACTCAGATAACAACTTTCTTGTGTTGATGTGTACAGCCATGAAACAACTTTCAAACTACTCATAATCATGTGGGAAGTTAACCTAAGGTGTTTCCATTAGGATTGCAGTAAGTACTTTGGTGTAAAATTGAAATGTATACTGCTTTTATGTCAAAGCATTCTATTCACTGTGAAATCAACTTTTTTGTCTTTATGTGCACAGTAATGAAACAACTTTCAGACATCTCAGAATCATGTGGGAAGTTAATCTAAGTTGTTTCCATTAGGTTTGCAGTAAGTGCTTTGGTGTAAAATTGAAATGTATACTATTTGTATTGTCTAAGCTTTGCATGCACTTAGATAGCAACTTTTTTGTGTTGATGTGTACAGCCATGAAACAACTTTCAAACTACTCATAATCATGTGGAAAGTTAACCTAAAGTGTTTCCATTAGGGTTGCAGTAAGTGCTTTGGTGTAAAATTGAAATGTATACTATTTGTATTGTCTAAGCATTGCATGCACTGAGATAACAACTTTTTTGTGTTGATGTGTACAGCCATGAAACAACTTTCAAACTACTCATAATCATGTGGGAAGTTAACCTAAGGTGTTTCCATTAGGTTTGCAGTAAGTACTTTGGTGTAAAATTGAAATGTATACTATTTGTATTGTCTAAGCATTGGATGCACTCAGATAACAACTTCTTTGTGTTGATGTCTACAGCCATGAAACAACTTTCAAACTACTCACAATCATGTGGAAAGTTAACCTAAGGTGTTTCCATTACGTTTGCAGTAGGTGCTTTGGTGTAAAATTGAAATGTATACTATTTGTATTGTCTAAGCATTGCATGCACTCAGATAACAACTTTTTTGTTTTGATGTGTACAGCCAAGAAACAACTTTCAAACTCCTCATAATCATGTGGAAAGTTAACCTAAAGTGTTTCCATTAGGTTTGCAGTAAGTGCTTTGGTGTAAAATTGAAATGTATACTATTTGTATTGTCTAAGCATTGGATGCACTCAGATAACAACTTTTTTGTGTTGATGTCTACAGCCATGAAACAACTTTCAAACTACTCACAATCATGTGGAAAGTTAACCTAAGGTGTTTCCATTAGGTTTGCAGTAGGTGCTTTGGTGTAAAATTGAAATGTATACTATTTGTATTGTCTAAGCATTGCATGCACTCAGATAACAACTTTTTTGTGTTGATGTGTACAGCCATGAAACAACTTTCAAACTACTCATAATCATGTGGAAAGTTAACCTAAAGTATTTCCATTAGGTTTGCAGTAAGTGCTTTGGTGTAAAATTGAAATGTATACTATTTGTATTGTCTAATCATTGCATGCACTCAGATAACAACTTTTTTGTGTTGATGTGTACAGCCATGAAACAACTTTCAAACTACTCATAATCATGTGGGAAGTTAATCTAAGGTGTTTCCATTAGGTTTGCAGTAAGTGGTTTGGAGTAAAATTGAAATGTATACTATTTGTATTGTCTAAGCATTGCATGCACTGAGATAACAACTTTTTTGTGTTGATGTCTACAGCCATGAAACAACTTTCAAACTACTCACAATCATGTGGAAAGTTAACCTAAGGTGTTTCCATTAGGTTTGCAGTAGGTGCTTTGGTGTAAAATTGAAATGTATACTATTTGTATTGTCTAAGCATTGCATGCACTCAGATAACAACTTTTTTGTTTTGATGTGTACAGCCATGAAACAACTTTCAAACTACTCATAATCATGTGGGAAGTTAACCTAAGGTGTTTCCATTAGGTTTGCAGTAAGTGCATTGGTGTAAAATTGAAATGTATACTATTTGTATTGTCTAAGCATTGGATGCACTCAGATAACAACTTTTTTGTGTTGATGTCTACAGCCATGAAACAACTTTCAAACTACTCACAATCATGTGGAAAGTTAACCTAAGGTGTTTCCATTAGGTTTGCAGTAGGTGCTTTGGTGTAAAATTGAAATGTATACTATTTGTATTGTCTAAGCATTGCATGCACTCAGATAACAACTTTTTTGTTTTGATGTGTACAGCCATGAAACAACTTTCAAACTACTCATAATCATGTGGAAAGTTAACCTAAAGTGTTTCCATTAGGTTTGCAGTAAGTGCTTTGGTGTAAAATTGAAATGTATACTATTTGTATTGTCTAAGCATTGGATGCACTCAGATAACAACTTTTTTGTGTTGATGTCTACAGCCATGAAACAACTTTCAAACTACTCACAATCATGTGGAAAGTTAACCTAAGGTGTTTCCATTAGGTTTGCAGTAGGTGCTTTGGTGTAAAATTGAAATGTATACTATTTGTATTGTCTAAGCATTGCATGCACTCAGATAACAACTTTTTTGTGTTGATGTGTACAGCCATGAAACAACTTTCAAACTACTCATAATCATGTGGAAAGTTAACCTAAAGTGTTTCCATTAGGTTTGCAGTAAGTGCTTTGGTGTAAAATTGAAATGTATACTATTTGTATTGTCTAAGCATTGCATGCACTCAGATAACAACTTTTTTGTGTTGATGTGTACAGCCATGAAACAACTTTCAAACTACTCATAATCATGTGGGAAGTTAACCTAAGGTGCTTCCATTAGGTTTGCAGTAAGTGGTTTGGAGTAAAATTGAAATGTATACTATTTGTATTATCTAAGCATTGCATGCACTGAGATAACAACTTTTTTGTGTTGATGTCTACAGCCATGAAACAACTTTCAAACTACTCATAATCATGTGGAAAGTTAACCTAAAGTGTTTCCATTAGGTTTGCAGTAAGTGCTTTGGTGTAAAATTGAAATGTATACTATTTGTATTGTCTAAGCATTGCATGCACTCAGATAACAACTTTTTTGTGTTGATGTGTACAGCCATGAAACAACTTTCAAACTACTCATAATCATGTGGGAAGTTAACCTAAGGTGTTTCCATTAGGTTTGCAGTAAGTGGTTTGGAGTAAAATTGAAATGTATACTATTTGTATTGTCTAAGCATTGCATGCACTCAGATAACAACTTTTTTGTTTTGATGTGTACAGCCATGAAACAACTTTCAAACTACTCATAATCATGTGGGAAGTTAACCTAAGGTGTTTCCATTAGGTTTGCAGTAAGTGCTTTGGTGTAAAATTGAAATGTATACTATTTGTATTGTCTAAGCATTGGATGCACTCAGATAGCAACTTTTTTGTGTTGATGTCTACAGCCATGAAACAACTTTCAAACTACTCACAATCATGTGGAAAGTTAACCTAAGGTGTTTCCATTAGTTTTGCAGTAGGTGCTTTGGTGTAAAATTGAAATGTATACTATTTGTATTGTCTAAGCATTGCATGCACTCAGATAACAACTTTTTTGTCTTTATGTGCACAGTAATGAAACAACTTTCAGACATCTCAGAATCATGTGGGAAGTTAATCTAAGTTGTTTCCATTAGGTTTGCAGTAAGTGCTTTGGTGTAAAATTGAAATGTATACTATTTGTATTGTCTAAGCATTGCATGCACTTAGATAGCAACTTTTTTGTGTTGATGTGTACAGCCATGAAACAACTTTCAAACTACTCATAATCATGTGGAAAGTTAACCTAAAGTGTTTCCATTAGGGTTGCAGTAAGTGCTTTGGTGTAAAATTGAAATGTATACTATTTGTATTGTCTAAGCATTGCATGCACTGAGATAACAACTTTTTTGTGTTGATGTGTACAGCCATGAAACAACTTTCAAACTACTCATAATCATGTGGGAAGTTAACCTAAGGTGTTTCCATTAGGTTTGCAGTAAGTGCTTTGGAGTAAAATTGAAATGTATACTATTTGTATTGTCTAAGCATTGCATGCTCTCAGATAACAACTTTCTTGTGTTGATGTGTACAGCCATGAAACAACTTTCAAACTACTCATAATCAAGTGGGAAGTTAACCTAAGGTGTTTCCATTAGGTTTGCAGTAAATGCTTTGGAGTAAAATTGAAATGTATACTATTTGTATTGTCTAAGCATTGCATGCACTGAGATAACAACTTTTTTGTGTTGATGTCTACAGCCATGAAACAACTTTCAAACTACTCACAATCATGTGGAAAGTTAACCTAAGGTGTTTCCATTAGGTTTGCAGTAGGTGCTTTGGTGTAAAATTCAGATGTGTACTACCTTAATGTCAGAGCATAGTAGTACTGAGAAAGTAACTTTTTTGTCTTGATGAACTGAGGCATGAAACAACTATAAACCTAGTCATACTCATCTGGTAAGTTAACCAAATGTGTTTGCATTAGGTTTGCAGTCAAGACTTTTGAGTACAATTGAAATGTATACTACTTTTATGTCAAAGCATTCTATTCACTGTGAAATCAACTTTTTTGTCTTTATGTGCACAGGTATGAAACAACTTTCAGACATCTCAGAATCATGTGGGAAGTTAACCTAAAGTGTTTCCATTAGGTTTGCAGTAAGTGCTTTGGTGTAAAATTGAAATGTATACTATTTGTATTGTCTAAGCATTGCATGCACTGAGATAACAACCTTTTTGTGTTGATGTCTACAGCCATGAAACAACTTTCAAACTACTCACAATCATGTGGAAAGTTAACCTAAGGTGTTTCCATTAGGTTTGCAGTAGGTGCTTTGGAGTAAAATTGAAATGTATACTATTTGTATTGTCTAAGCATTGCATGCACTCAGATAACAACTTTTTTGTGTTGATGTCTACAGCCATGAAACAACTTTCAAACTACTCACAATCATGTGGAAAGTTAACCTAAGGTGTTTCCATTAGGTTTGCAGTAGGTGCTTTGGTGTAAAATTGAAATGTATTCTATTTGTATTGTCTAAGCATTGCATGCACTCAGATAACAACTTTTTTGTTTTGATGTGTACAGCCATGAAACAACTTTCAAACTACTCATAATCATGTGGGAAGTTAACCTAAGGTGTTTCCATTAGGTTTGCAGTAAGTGCTTTGGTGTAAAATTGAAATGTATACTATTTGTATTGTCTAAGCATTGGATGCACTCAGATAACAACTTCTTTGTGTTGATGTCTACAGCCATGAAACAACTTTCAAACTACTCACAATCATGTGGAAAGTTAACCTAAGGTGTTTCCATTAGGTTTGCAGTAGGTGCTTTGGTGTAAAATTGAAATGTATACTATTTGTATTGTCTAAGCATTGCATGCACTCAGATAACAACTTTTTTGTTTTGATGTGTACAGCCATGAAACAACTTTCAAACTACTCATAATCATGTGGAAAGTTAACCTAAAGTGTTTCCATTAGGTTTGCAGTAAGTGCTTTGGTGTAAAATTGAAATGTATACTATTTGTATTGTCTAAGCATTGGATGCACTCAGATAACAACTTTTTTGTGTTGATGTCTACAGCCATGAAACAACTTTCAAACTACTCACAATCATGTGGAAAGTTAACCTAAGGTGTTTCCATTAGGTTTGCAGTAGGTGCTTTGGTGTAAAATTGAAATGTATACTATTTGTATTGTCTAAGCATTGCATGCACTCAGATAACAACTTTTTTGTGTTGATGTGTACAGCCATGAAACAACTTTCAAACTACTCATAATCATGTGGAAAGTTAACCTAAAGTGTTTCCATTAGGTTTGCAGTAAGTGCTTTGGTGTAAAATTGAAATGTATACTATTTGTATTGTCTAAGCATTGCATGCACTCAGATAACAACTTTTTTGTGTTGATGTGTACAGCCATGAAACAACTTTCAAACTACTCATAATCATGTGGGAAGTTAACCTAAGGTGTTTCCATTAGGTTTGCAGTAAGTGGTTTGGAGTAAAATTGAAATGTATACTATTTGTATTGTCTAAGCATTGCATGCACTGAGATAACAACTTTTTTGTGTTGATGTCTACAGCCATGAAACAACTTTCAAACTACTCATAATCATGTGGAAAGTTAACCTAAAGTGTTTCCATTAGGTTTGCAGTAAGTGCTTTGGTGTAAAATTGAAATGTATACTATTTGTATTGTCTAAGCATTGGATGCACTCAGATAACAACTTTTTTGTGTTGATGTCTACAGCCATGAAACAACTTTCAAACTACTCACAATCATGTGGAAAGTTAACTTAAGGTGTTTCCATTAGGTTTGCAGTAGGTGCTTTGGTGTAAAATTGAAATGTATACTATTTGTATTGTCTAAGCATTGCATGCACTCAGATAACAACTTTTTTGTGTTGATGTGTACAGCCATGAAACAACTTTCAAACTACTCATAATCATGTGGAAAGTTAACCTAAAGTGTTTCCATTAGGTTTGCAGTAAGTGCTTTGGTGTAAAATTGAAATGTATACTATTTGTATTGTCTAAGCATTGCATGCTCTCAGATAACAACTTTCTTGTGTTGATGTGTACAGCCATGAAACAACTTTCAAACTACTCATAATCATGTGGGAAGTTAACCTAAGGTGTTTCCATTAGGTTTGCAGTAAGTACTTTGGTGTAAAATTGAAATGTATACTGCTTTTATGTCAAAGCATTCTATTCACTGTGAAATCAACTTTTTTGTCTTTATGTGCACAGTAATGAAACAACTTTCAGACATCTCAGAATCATGTGGGAAGTTAATCTAAGTTGTTTCCATTAGGTTTGCAGTAAGTGCTTTGGTGTAAAATTGAAATGTATACTATTTGTATTGTCTAAGCATTGCATGCACTTAGATAGCAACTTTTTTGTGTTGATGTGTACAGCCATGAAACAACTTTCAAACTACTCATAATCATGTGGAAAGTTAACCTAAAGTGTTTCCATTAGGGTTGCAGTAAGTGCTTTGGTGTAAAATTGAAATGTATACTATTTGTATTGTCTAAGCATTGCATGCACTGAGATAACAACTTTTTTGTGTTGATGTGTACAGCCATGAAACAACTTTCAAACTACTCATAATCATGTGGGAAGTTAACCTAAGGTGTTTCCATTAGGTTTGCAGTAAGTACTTTGGTGTAAAATTGAAATGTATACTACTTTTATGTCAAAGCATTCTATTCAATGTGAAATCAACTTTTTTGTCTTTATGTGCACAGGTATGAAACAACTTTCAGACATATCAGAATCATTTGGGAAGTTAACCTAAAGTGTTTCCATTAGGTTTGCAGTAAGTGCTTTGGTGTAAAATTGAAATGTATACTATTTGTATTGTCTAAGCATTGCATGCACTGAGATAACAACTTTTTTGTGTTGATGTGTACAGCCATGAAACAACTTTCAAACTACTCATAATCATGTGGGAAGTTAACCTAAGGTGTTTCCATTAGGTTTGCAGTAAGTACTTTGGTGTAAAATTGAAATGTATACTACTTTTATGTCAAAGCATTCTATTCAATGTGAAATCAACTTTTTTGTCTTTATGTGCACAGGTATGAAACAACTTTCAGACATATCAGAATCATTTGGGAAGTTAACCTAAAGTGTTTCCATTAGGTTTGCAGTCAAGACTTTTGAGTACAATTGAAATGTATACTACTTTTATGTCAAAGCATTCTATTCACTGTGAAATCAACTTTTTTGTCTTTATGTGCACAGGTATGAAACAACTTTCAGACATCTCAGAATCATGTGGGAAGTTAACCTAAAGTGTTTCCATTAGGTTTGCAGTAAGTGCTTTGGTGTAAAATTGAAATGTATACTATTTGTATTGTCTAAGCATTGCATGCACTGAGATAACAACCTTTTTGTGTTGATGTCTACAGCCATGAAACAACTTTCAAACTACTCACAATCATGTGGAAAGTTAACCTAAGGTGTTTCCATTAGGTTTGCAGTAGGTGCTTTGGAGTAAAATTGAAATGTATACTATTTGTATTGTCTAAGCATTGCATGCACTCAGATAACAACTTTTTTGTGTTGATGTCTACAGCCATGAAACAACTTTCAAACTACTCACAATCATGTGGAAAGTTAACCTAAGGTGTTTCCATTAGGTTTGCAGTAGGTGCTTTGGTGTAAAATTGAAATGTATTCTATTTGTATTGTCTAAGCATTGCATGCACTCAGATAACAACTTTTTTGTTTTGATGTGTACAGCCATGAAACAACTTTCAAACTACTCATAATCATGTGGGAAGTTAACCTAAGGTGTTTCCATTAGGTTTGCAGTAAGTGCTTTGGTGTAAAATTGAAATGTATACTATTTGTATTGTCTAAGCATTGGATGCACTCAGATAACAACTTCTTTGTGTTGATGTCTACAGCCATGAAACAACTTTCAAACTACTCACAATCATGTGGAAAGTTAACCTAAGGTGTTTCCATTAGGTTTGCAGTAGGTGCTTTGGTGTAAAATTGAAATGTATACTATTTGTATTGTCTAAGCATTGCATGCACTCAGATAACAACTTTTTTGTTTTGATGTGTACAGCCATGAAACAACTTTCAAACTACTCATAATCATGTGGAAAGTTAACCTAAAGTGTTTCCATTAGGTTTGCAGTAAGTGCTTTGGTGTAAAATTGAAATGTATACTATTTGTATTGTCTAAGCATTGGATGCACTCAGATAACAACTTTTTTGTGTTGATGTCTACAGCCATGAAACAACTTTCAAACTACTCACAATCATGTGGAAAGTTAACCTAAGGTGTTTCCATTAGGTTTGCAGTAGGTGCTTTGGTGTAAAATTGAAATGTATACTATTTGTATTGTCTAAGCATTGCATGCACTCAGATAACAACTTTTTTGTGTTGATGTGTACAGCCATGAAACAACTTTCAAACTACTCATAATCATGTGGAAAGTTAACCTAAAGTGTTTCCATTAGGTTTGCAGTAAGTGCTTTGGTGTAAAATTGAAATGTATACTATTTGTATTGTCTAAGCATTGCATGCACTCAGATAACAACTTTTTTGTGTTGATGTGTACAGCCATGAAACAACTTTCAAACTACTCATAATCATGTGGGAAGTTAACCTAAGGTGTTTCCATTAGGTTTGCAGTAAGTGGTTTGGAGTAAAATTGAAATGTATACTATTTGTATTGTCTAAGCATTGCATGCACTGAGATAACAACTTTTTTGTGTTGATGTCTACAGCCATGAAACAACTTTCAAACTACTCATAATCATGTGGAAAGTTAACCTAAAGTGTTTCCATTAGGTTTGCAGTAAGTGCTTTGGTGTAAAATTGAAATGTATACTATTTGTATTGTCTAAGCATTGGATGCACTCAGATAACAACTTTTTTGTGTTGATGTCTACAGCCATGAAACAACTTTCAAACTACTCACAATCATGTGGAAAGTTAACTTAAGGTGTTTCCATTAGGTTTGCAGTAGGTGCTTTGGTGTAAAATTGAAATGTATACTATTTGTATTGTCTAAGCATTGCATGCACTCAGATAACAACTTTTTTGTGTTGATGTGTACAGCCATGAAACAACTTTCAAACTACTCATAATCATGTGGAAAGTTAACCTAAAGTGTTTCCATTAGGTTTGCAGTAAGTGCTTTGGTGTAAAATTGAAATGTATACTATTTGTATTGTCTAAGCATTGCATGCTCTCAGATAACAACTTTCTTGTGTTGATGTGTACAGCCATGAAACAACTTTCAAACTACTCATAATCATGTGGGAAGTTAACCTAAGGTGTTTCCATTAGGTTTGCAGTAAGTACTTTGGTGTAAAATTGAAATGTATACTGCTTTTATGTCAAAGCATTCTATTCACTGTGAAATCAACTTTTTTGTCTTTATGTGCACAGTAATGAAACAACTTTCAGACATCTCAGAATCATGTGGGAAGTTAATCTAAGTTGTTTCCATTAGGTTTGCAGTAAGTGCTTTGGTGTAAAATTGAAATGTATACTATTTGTATTGTCTAAGCATTGCATGCACTTAGATAGCAACTTTTTTGTGTTGATGTGTACAGCCATGAAACAACTTTCAAACTACTCATAATCATGTGGAAAGTTAACCTAAAGTGTTTCCATTAGGGTTGCAGTAAGTGCTTTGGTGTAAAATTGAAATGTATACTATTTGTATTGTCTAAGCATTGCATACACTGAGATAACAACTTTTTTGTGTTGATGTGTACAGCCATGAAACAACTTTCAAACTACTCATAATCATGTGGGAAGTTAACCTAAGGTGTTTCCATTAGGTTTGCAGTAAGTACTTTGGTGTAAAATTGAAATGTATACTACTTTTATGTCAAAGCATTCTATTCAATGTGAAATCAACTTTTTTGTCTTTATGTGCACAGGTATGAAACAACTTTCAGACATATGAGAATCATTTGGGAAGTTAACCTAAAGTGTTTCCATTAGGTTTGCAGTAAGTGCTTTGGTGTAAAATTGAAATGTATACTATTTGTATTGTCTAAGCATTGCATGCACTGAGATAACAACTTTTTTGTGTTGATGTGTACAGCCATGACACAACTTTCAAACTACTCATAATCATGTGGGAAGTTAACCTAAGGTGTTTCCATTAGGTTTGCAGTAAGTGCTTTGGTGTAAAATTGAAATGTATACTATTTGTATTGTCTAAGCATTGCATGCACTCAGATAACAACTTTTTTGTGTTGATGTGCACAGGTATGAAACAACTTTCAGACATCTCAGAATCATGTGGAAAGTTAACCTAAAGTATTTCCATTAGGTTTGCAGTAAGTGCTTTGGTGTAAAATTGAAATGTATACTATTTGTATTGTCTAATCATTGCATGCACTCAGATAACAACTTTTTTGTGTTGATGTGTACAGCCATGAAACAACTTTCAAACTACTCATAATCATGTGGGAAGTTAATCTAAGGTGTTTCCATTAGGTTTGCAGTAAGTGCTTTGGTGTAAAATTGAAATGTATACTATTTGTATTGTCTAAGCATTGCATGCACTCAGATAACAACTTTTTTGTGTTGATGTGTACAGCCATGAAACAACTTTCAAACTACTCATAATCATGTGGAAAGTTAACCTAAAGTGTTTCCATTAGGTTTGCAGTAAGTGCTTTGGTGTAAAATTGAAATGTATACTATTTGTATTGTCTAAGCATTGCATGCACTCAGATAACAACTTTCTTGTGTTGATGTGTACAGCCATGAAACAACTTTCAAACTACTCATAATCATGTGGGAAGTTAACCTAAGGTGTTTCCATTAGGTTTGCAGTAAGTACTTTGGTGTAAAATTGAAATGTATACTGCTTTTATGTCAAAGCATTCTATTCACTGTGAAATCAACTTTTTTGTCTTTATGTGCACAGTAATGAAACAACTTTCAGACATCTCAGAATCATGTGGGAAGTTAATCTAAGTTGTTTCCATTAGGTTTGCAGTAAGTGCTTTGGTGTAAAATTGAAATGTATACTATTTGTATTGTCTAAGCATTGCATGCACTTAGATAGCAACTTTTTTGTGTTGATGTGTACAGCCATGAAACAACTTTCAAACTACTCATAATCATGTGGAAAGTTAACCTAAAGTGTTTCCATTAGGGTTGCAGTAAGTGCTTTGGTGTAAAATTGAAATGTATACTATTTGTATTGTCTAAGCATTGCATGCACTGAGATAACAACTTTTTTGTGTTGATGTGTACAGCCATGAAACAACTTTCAAACTACTCATAATCATGTGGGAAGTTAACCTAAGGTGTTTCCATTAGGTTTGCAGTAAGTACTTTGGTGTAAAATTGAAATGTATACTACTTTTATGTCAAAGCATTCTATTCAATGTGAAATCAACTTTTTTGTCTTTATGTGCACAGGTATGAAACAACTTTCAGACATATCAGAATCATTTGGGAAGTTAACCTAAAGTGTTTCCATTAGGTTTGCAGTAAGTGCTTTGGTGTAAAATTGAAATGTATACTATTTGTATTGTCTAAGCATTGCATGCACTGAGATAACAACTTTTTTGTGTTGATGTGTACAGCCATGACACAACTTTCAAACTACTCATAATCATGTGGGAAGTTAACCTAAGGTGTTTCCATTAGGTTTGCAGTAAGTGCTTTGGTGTAAAATTGAAATGTATACTATTTGTATTGTCTAAGCATTGCATGCACTCAGATAACAACTTTTTTGTGTTGATGTGCACAGGTATGAAACAACTTTCAGACATCTCAGAATCATGTGGAAAGTTAACCTAAAGTATTTCCATTAGGTTTGCAGTAAGTGCTTTGGTGTAAAATTGAAATGTATACTATTTGTATTGTCTAATCATTGCATGCACTCAGATAACAACTTTTTTGTGTTGATGTGTACAGCCATGAAACAACTTTCAAACTACTCATAATCATGTGGGAAGTTAATCTAAGGTGTTTCCATTAGGTTTGCAGTAAGTGCTTTGGTGTAAAATTGAAATGTATACTATTTGTATTGTCTAAGCATTGCATGCACTCAGATAACAACTTTTTTGTGTTGATGTGTACAGCCATGAAACAACTTTCAAACTACTCATAATCATGTGGAAAGTTAACCTAAAGTGTTTCCATTAGGTTTGCAGTAAGTGCTTTGGTGTAAAATTGAAATGTATACTATTTGTATTGTCTAAGCATTGCATGCACTCAGATAACAACTTTCTTGTGTTGATGTGTACAGCCATGAAACAACTTTCAAACTACTCATAATCATGTGGGAAGTTAACCTAAGGTGTTTCCATTAGGTTTGCAGTAAGTACTTTGGTGTAAAATTGAAATGTATACTGCTTTTATGTCAAAGCATTCTATTCACTGTGAAATCAACTTTTTTGTCTTTATGTGCACAGTAATGAAACAACTTTCAGACATCTCAGAATCATGTGGGAAGTTAATCTAAGTTGTTTCCATTAGGTTTGCAGTAAGTGCTTTGGTGTAAAATTGAAATGTATACTATTTGTATTGTCTAAGCATTGCATGCACTTAGATAGCAACTTTTTTGTGTTGATGTGTACAGCCATGAAACAACTTTCAAACTACTCATAATCATGTGGAAAGTTAACCTAAAGTGTTTCCATTAGGGTTGCAGTAAGTGCTTTGGTGTAAAATTGAAATGTATACTATTTGTATTGTCTAAGCATTGCATGCACTGAGATAACAACTTTTTTGTGTTGATGTGTACAGCCATGAAACAACTTTCAAACTACTCATAATCATGTGGGAAGTTAACCTAAGGTGTTTCCATTAGGTTTGCAGTAAGTACTTTGGTGTAAAATTGAAATGTATACTACTTTTATGTCAAAGCATTCTATTCAATGTGAAATCAACTTTTTTGTCTTTATGTGCACAGGTATGAAACAACTTTCAGACATATCAGAATCATTTGGGAAGTTAACCTAAAGTGTTTCCATTAGGTTTGCAGTCAAGACTTTTGAGTACAATTGAAATGTATACTACTTTTATGTCAAAGCATTCTATTCACTGTGAAATCAACTTTTTTGTCTTTATGTGCACAGGTATGAAACAACTTTCAGACATCTCAGAATCATGTGGGAAGTTAACCTAAAGTGTTTCCATTAGGTTTGCAGTAAGTGCTTTGGTGTAAAATTGAAATGTATACTATTTGTATTGTCTAAGCATTGCATGCACTGAGATAACAACCTTTTTGTGTTGATGTCTACAGCCATGAAACAACTTTCAAACTACTCACAATCATGTGGAAAGTTAACCTAAGGTGTTTCCATTAGGTTTGCAGTAGGTGCTTTGGAGTAAAATTGAAATGTATACTATTTGTATTGTCTAAGCATTGCATGCACTCAGATAACAACTTTTTTGTGTTGATGTCTACAGCCATGAAACAACTTTCAAACTACTCACAATCATGTGGAAAGTTAACCTAAGGTGTTTCCATTAGGTTTGCAGTAGGTGCTTTGGTGTAAAATTGAAATGTATTCTATTTGTATTGTCTAAGCATTGCATGCACTCAGATAACAACTTTTTTGTTTTGATGTGTACAGCCATGAAACAACTTTCAAACTACTCATAATCATGTGGGAAGTTAACCTAAGGTGTTTCCATTAGGTTTGCAGTAAGTGCTTTGGTGTAAAATTGAAATGTATACTATTTGTATTGTCTAAGCATTGGATGCACTCAGATAACAACTTCTTTGTGTTGATGTCTACAGCCATGAAACAACTTTCAAACTACTCACAATCATGTGGAAAGTTAACCTAAGGTGTTTCCATTAGGTTTGCAGTAGGTGCTTTGGTGTAAAATTGAAATGTATACTATTTGTATTGTCTAAGCATTGCATGCACTCAGATAACAACTTTTTTGTTTTGATGTGTACAGCCATGAAACAACTTTCAAACTACTCATAATCATGTGGAAAGTTAACCTAAAGTGTTTCCATTAGGTTTGCAGTAAGTGCTTTGGTGTAAAATTGAAATGTATACTATTTGTATTGTCTAAGCATTGGATGCACTCAGATAACAACTTTTTTGTGTTGATGTCTACAGCCATGAAACAACTTTCAAACTACTCACAATCATGTGGAAAGTTAACCTAAGGTGTTTCCATTAGGTTTGCAGTAGGTGCTTTGGTGTAAAATTGAAATGTATACTATTTGTATTGTCTAAGCATTGCATGCACTCAGATAACAACTTTTTTGTGTTGATGTGTACAGCCATGAAACAACTTTCAAACTACTCATAATCATGTGGAAAGTTAACCTAAAGTGTTTCCATTAGGTTTGCAGTAAGTGCTTTGGTGTAAAATTGAAATGTATACTATTTGTATTGTCTAAGCATTGCATGCACTCAGATAACAACTTTTTTGTGTTGATGTGTACAGCCATGAAACAACTTTCAAACTACTCATAATCATGTGGGAAGTTAACCTAAGGTGTTTCCATTAGGTTTGCAGTAAGTGGTTTGGAGTAAAATTGAAATGTATACTATTTGTATTGTCTAAGCATTGCATGCACTGAGATAACAACTTTTTTGTGTTGATGTCTACAGCCATGAAACAACTTTCAAACTACTCATAATCATGTGGAAAGTTAACCTAAAGTGTTTCCATTAGGTTTGCAGTAAGTGCTTTGGTGTAAAATTGAAATGTATACTATTTGTATTGTCTAAGCATTGGATGCACTCAGATAACAACTTTTTTGTGTTGATGTCTACAGCCATGAAACAACTTTCAAACTACTCACAATCATGTGGAAAGTTAACTTAAGGTGTTTCCATTAGGTTTGCAGTAGGTGCTTTGGTGTAAAATTGAAATGTATACTATTTGTATTGTCTAAGCATTGCATGCACTCAGATAACAACTTTTTTGTGTTGATGTGTACAGCCATGAAACAACTTTCAAACTACTCATAATCATGTGGAAAGTTAACCTAAAGTGTTTCCATTAGGTTTGCAGTAAGTGCTTTGGTGTAAAATTGAAATGTATACTATTTGTATTGTCTAAGCATTGCATGCTCTCAGATAACAACTTTCTTGTGTTGATGTGTACAGCCATGAAACAACTTTCAAACTACTCATAATCATGTGGGAAGTTAACCTAAGGTGTTTCCATTAGGTTTGCAGTAAGTACTTTGGTGTAAAATTGAAATGTATACTGCTTTTATGTCAAAGCATTCTATTCACTGTGAAATCAACTTTTTTGTCTTTATGTGCACAGTAATGAAACAACTTTCAGACATCTCAGAATCATGTGGGAAGTTAATCTAAGTTGTTTCCATTAGGTTTGCAGTAAGTGCTTTGGTGTAAAATTGAAATGTATACTATTTGTATTGTCTAAGCATTGCATGCACTTAGATAGCAACTTTTTTGTGTTGATGTGTACAGCCATGAAACAACTTTCAAACTACTCATAATCATGTGGAAAGTTAACCTAAAGTGTTTCCATTAGGGTTGCAGTAAGTGCTTTGGTGTAAAATTGAAATGTATACTATTTGTATTGTCTAAGCATTGCATACACTGAGATAACAACTTTTTTGTGTTGATGTGTACAGCCATGAAACAACTTTCAAACTACTCATAATCATGTGGGAAGTTAACCTAAGGTGTTTCCATTAGGTTTGCAGTAAGTACTTTGGTGTAAAATTGAAATGTATACTACTTTTATGTCAAAGCATTCTATTCAATGTGAAATCAACTTTTTTGTCTTTATGTGCACAGGTATGAAACAACTTTCAGACATATGAGAATCATTTGGGAAGTTAACCTAAAGTGTTTCCATTAGGTTTGCAGTAAGTGCTTTGGTGTAAAATTGAAATGTATACTATTTGTATTGTCTAAGCATTGCATGCACTGAGATAACAACTTTTTTGTGTTGATGTGTACAGCCATGACACAACTTTCAAACTACTCATAATCATGTGGGAAGTTAACCTAAGGTGTTTCCATTAGGTTTGCAGTAAGTGCTTTGGTGTAAAATTGAAATGTATACTATTTGTATTGTCTAAGCATTGCATGCACTCAGATAACAACTTTTTTGTGTTGATGTGCACAGGTATGAAACAACTTTCAGACATCTCAGAATCATGTGGAAAGTTAACCTAAAGTATTTCCATTAGGTTTGCAGTAAGTGCTTTGGTGTAAAATTGAAATGTATACTATTTGTATTGTCTAATCATTGCATGCACTCAGATAACAACTTTTTTGTGTTGATGTGTACAGCCATGAAACAACTTTCAAACTACTCATAATCATGTGGGAAGTTAATCTAAGGTGTTTCCATTAGGTTTGCAGTAAGTGCTTTGGTGTAAAATTGAAATGTATACTATTTGTATTGTCTAAGCATTGCATGCACTCAGATAACAACTTTTTTGTGTTGATGTGTACAGCCATGAAACAACTTTCAAACTACTCATAATCATGTGGAAAGTTAACCTAAAGTGTTTCCATTAGGTTTGCAGTAAGTGCTTTGGTGTAAAATTGAAATGTATACTATTTGTATTGTCTAAGCATTGCATGCACTCAGATAACAACTTTCTTGTGTTGATGTGTACAGCCATGAAACAACTTTCAAACTACTCATAATCATGTGGGAAGTTAACCTAAGGTGTTTCCATTAGGTTTGCAGTAAGTACTTTGGTGTAAAATTGAAATGTATACTGCTTTTATGTCAAAGCATTCTATTCACTGTGAAATCAACTTTTTTGTCTTTATGTGCACAGTAATGAAACAACTTTCAGACATCTCAGAATCATGTGGGAAGTTAATCTAAGTTGTTTCCATTAGGTTTGCAGTAAGTGCTTTGGTGTAAAATTGAAATGTATACTATTTGTATTGTCTAAGCATTGCATGCACTTAGATAGCAACTTTTTTGTGTTGATGTGTACAGCCATGAAACAACTTTCAAACTACTCATAATCATGTGGAAAGTTAACCTAAAGTGTTTCCATTAGGGTTGCAGTAAGTGCTTTGGTGTAAAATTGAAATGTATACTATTTGTATTGTCTAAGCATTGCATGCACTGAGATAACAACTTTTTTGTGTTGATGTGTACAGCCATGAAACAACTTTCAAACTACTCATAATCATGTGGGAAGTTAACCTAAGGTGTTTCCATTAGGTTTGCAGTAAGTACTTTGGTGTAAAATTGAAATGTATACTACTTTTATGTCAAAGCATTCTATTCAATGTGAAATCAACTTTTTTGTCTTTATGTGCACAGGTATGAAACAACTTTCAGACATATCAGAATCATTTGGGAAGTTAACCTAAAGTGTTTCCATTAGGTTTGCAGTAAGTGCTTTGGTGTAAAATTGAAATGTATACTATTTGTATTGTCTAAGCATTGCATGCACTGAGATAACAACTTTTTTGTGTTGATGTGTACAGCCATGACACAACTTTCAAACTACTCATAATCATGTGGGAAGTTAACCTAAGGTGTTTCCATTAGGTTTGCAGTAAGTGCTTTGGTGTAAAATTGAAATGTATACTATTTGTATTGTCTAAGCATTGCATGCACTCAGATAACAACTTTTTTGTGTTGATGTGCACAGGTATGAAACAACTTTCAGACATCTCAGAATCATGTGGAAAGTTAACCTAAAGTATTTCCATTAGGTTTGCAGTAAGTGCTTTGGTGTAAAATTGAAATGTATACTATTTGTATTGTCTAATCATTGCATGCACTCAGATAACAACTTTTTTGTGTTGATGTGTACAGCCATGAAACAACTTTCAAACTACTCATAATCATGTGGGAAGTTAATCTAAGGTGTTTCCATTAGGTTTGCAGTAAGTGCTTTGGTGTAAAATTGAAATGTATACTATTTGTATTGTCTAAGCATTGCATGCACTCAGATAACAACTTTTTTGTTTTGATGTGTACAGCCATGAAACAACTTTCAAACTACTCATAATCATGTGGAAAGTTAACCTAAAGTGTTTCCATTAGGTTTGCAGTAAGTGCTTTGGTGTAAAATTGAAATGTATACTATTTGTATTGTCTAAGCATTGCATGCACTCAGATAACAACTTTCTTGTGTTGATGTGTACAGCCATGAAACAACTTTCAAACTACTCATAATCATGTGGGAAGTTAACCTAAGGTGTTTCCATTAGGTTTGCAGTAAGTACTTTGGTGTAAAATTGAAATGTATACTGCTTTTATGTCAAAGCATTCTATTCACTGTGAAATCAACTTTTTTGTCTTTATGTGCACAGTAATGAAACAACTTTCAGACATCTCAGAATCATGTGGGAAGTTAATCTAAGTTGTTTCCATTAGGTTTGCAGTAAGTGCTTTGGTGTAAAATTGAAATGTATACTATTTGTATTGTCTAAGCATTGCATGCACTTAGATAGCAACTTTTTTGTGTTGATGTGTACAGCCATGAAACAACTTTCAAACTACTCATAATCATGTGGAAAGTTAACCTAAAGTGTTTCCATTAGGGTTGCAGTAAGTGCTTTGGTGTAAAATTGAAATGTATACTATTTGTATTGTCTAAGCATTGCATGCACTGAGATAACAACTTTTTTGTGTTGATGTGTACAGCCATGAAACAACTTTCAAACTACTCATAATCATGTGGGAAGTTAACCTAAGGTGTTTGCATTAGGTTTGCAGTAAGTACTTTGGTGTAAAATTGAAATGTATACTACTTTTATGTCAAAGCATTCTATTCAATGTGAAATCAACTTTTTTGTCTTTATGTGCACAGGTATGAAACAACTTTCAGACATATCAGAATCATGTGGAAAGTTAACCTAAGGTGTTTCCATTAGGTTTGCAGTAGGTGCTTTGGAGTAAAATTGAAATGTATACTATTTGTATTGTCTAAGCATTGCATGCACTCAGATAACAACTTTTTTGTGTTGATGTCTACAGCCATGAAACAACTTTCAAACTACTCACAATCATGTGGAAAGTTAACCTAAGGTGTTTCCATTAGGTTTGCAGTAGGTGCTTTGGTGTAAAATTGAAATGTATTCTATTTGTATTGTCTAAGCATTGCATGCACTCAGATAACAACTTTTTTGTTTTGATGTGTACAGCCATGACACAACTTTCAAACTACTCATAATCATGTGGGAAGTTAACCTAAAGTGTTTCCATTAGGTTTGCAGTAAGTGCTTTGGTGTAAAATTGAAATGTATACTATTTGTATTGTCTAAGCATTGCATGCACTCAGATAACAACTTTTTTGTGTTGATGTGCACAGGTATGAAACAACTTTCAGACATCTCAGAATCATGTGGAAAGTTAACCTAAAGTATTTCCATTAGGTTTGCAGTAAGTGCTTTGGTGTAAAATTGAAATGTATACTATTTGTATTGTCTAATCATTGCATGCACTCAGATAACAACTTTTTTGTGTTGATGTGTACAGCCATGAAACAACTTTCAAACTACTCATAATCATGTGGGAAGTTAATCTAAGGTGTTTCCATTAGGTTTGCAGTAAGTGCTTTGGTGTAAAATTGAAATGTATACTATTTGTATTGTCTAAGCATTGCATGCACTCAGATAACAACTTTTTTGTGTTGATGTGTACAGCCATGAAACAACTTTCAAACTACTCATAATCATGTGGAAAGTTAACCTAAAGTGTTTCCATTAGGTTTGCAGTAAGTGCTTTGGTGTAAAATTGAAATGTATACTATTTGTATTGTCTAAGCATTGCATGCACTCAGATAACAACTTTCTTGTGTTGATGTGTACAGCCATGAAACAACTTTCAAACTACTCATAATCATGTGGGAAGTTAACCTAAGGTGTTTCCATTAGGTTTGCAGTAAGTACTTTGGTGTAAAATTGAAATGTATACTGCTTTTATGTCAAAGCATTCTATTCACTGTGAAATCAACTTTTTTGTCTTTATGTGCACAGTAATGAAACAACTTTCAGACATCTCAGAATCATGTGGGAAGTTAATCTAAGTTGTTTCCATTAGGTTTGCAGTAAGTGCTTTGGTGTAAAATTGAAATGTATACTATTTGTATTGTCTAAGCATTGCATGCACTTAGATAGCAACTTTTTTGTGTTGATGTGTACAGCCATGAAACAACTTTCAAACTACTCATAATCATGTGGAAAGTTAACCTAAAGTGTTTCCATTAGGGTTGCAGTAAGTGCTTTGGTGTAAAATTGAAATGTATACTATTTGTATTGTCTAAGCATTGCATGCACTGAGATAACAACTTTTTTGTGTTGATGTGTACAGCCATGAAACAACTTTCAAACTACTCATAATCATGTGGGAAGTTAACCTAAGGTGTTTGCATTAGGTTTGCAGTAAGTACTTTGGTGTAAAATTGAAATGTATACTACTTTTATGTCAAAGCATTCTATTCAATGTGAAATCAACTTTTTTGTCTTTATGTGCACAGGTATGAAACAACTTTCAGACATATCAGAATCATGTGGAAAGTTAACCTAAGGTGTTTCCATTAGGTTTGCAGTAGGTGCTTTGGAGTAAAATTGAAATGTATACTATTTGTATTGTCTAAGCATTGCATGCACTCAGATAACAACTTTTTTGTGTTGATGTCTACAGCCATGAAACAACTTTCAAACTACTCACAATCATGTGGAAAGTTAACCTAAGGTGTTTCCATTAGGTTTGCAGTAGGTGCTTTGGTGTAAAATTGAAATGTATTCTATTTGTATTGTCTAAGCATTGCATGCACTCAGATAACAACTTTTTTGTTTTGATGTGTACAGCCATGAAACAACTTTCAAACTACTCATAATCATGTGGGAAGTTAACCTAAGGTGTTTCCATTAGGTTTGCAGTAAGTGCTTTGGTGTAAAATTGAAATGTATACTATTTGTATTGTCTAAGCATTGGAAGCACTCAGATAACAACTTCTTTGTGTTGATGTCTACAGCCATGAAACAACTTTCAAACTACTCACAATCATGTGGAAAGTTAACCTAAGGTGTTTCCATTAGGTTTGCAGTAGGTGCTTTGGTGTAAAATTGAAATGTATACTATTTGTATTGTCTAAGCATTGCATGCACTCAGATAACAACTTTTTTGTTTTGATGTGTACAGCCATGAAACAACTTTCAAACTACTCATAATCATGTGGAAAGTTAACCTAAAGTGTTTCCATTAGGTTTGCAGTAAGTGCTTTGGTGTAAAATTGAAATGTATACTATTTGTATTGTCTAAGCATTGGATGCACTCAGATAACAACTTTTTTGTGTTGATGTCTACAGCCATGAAACAACTTTCAAACTACTCACAATCATGTGGAAAGTTAACCTAAGGTGTTTCCATTAGGTTTGCAGTAGGTGCTTTGGTGTAAAATTGAAATGTATACTATTTGTATTGTCTAAGCATTGCATGCACTCAGATAACAACTTTTTTGTGTTGATGTGTACAGCCATGAAACAACTTTCAAACTACTCATAATCATGTGGAAAGTTAACCTAAAGTGTTTCCATTAGGTTTGCAGTAAGTGCTTTGGTGTAAAATTGAAATGTATACTATTTGTATTGTCTAAGCATTGCATGCACTCAGATAACAACTTTTTTGTGTTGATGTGTACAGCCATGAAACAACTTTCAAACTACTCATAATCATGTGGGAAGTTAACCTAAGGTGTTTCCATTAGGTTTGCAGTAAGTGGTTTGGAGTAAAATTGAAATGTATACTATTTGTATTGTCTAAGCATTGCATGCACTGAGATAACAACTTTTTTGTGTTGATGTCTACAGCCATGAAACAACTTTCAAACTACTCATAATCATGTGGAAAGTTAACCTAAAGTGTTTCCATTAGGTTTGCAGTAAGTGCTTTGGTGTAAAATTGAAATGTATACTATTTGTATTGTCTAAGCATTGGATGCACTCAGATAACAACTTTTTTGTGTTGATGTCTACAGCCATGAAACAACTTTCAAACTGCTCACAATCATGTGGAAAGTTAACTTAAGGTGTTTCCATTAGGTTTGCAGTAGGTGCTTTGGTGTAAAATTGAGATGTATACTATTTGTATTGTCTAAGCATTGCATGCACTCAGATAACAACTTTTTTGTGTTGATGTGTACAGCCATGAAACAACTTTCAAACTACTCATAATCATGTGGAAAGTTAACCTAAAGTTTTTCCATTAGGTTTGCAGTAAGTGCTTTGGTGTAAAATTGAAATGTATACTATTTGTATTGTCTAAGCATTGCATGCTCTCAGATAACAACTTTCTTGTGTTGATGTGTACAGCCATGAAACAACTTTCAAACTACTCATAATCATGTGGGAAGTTAACCTAAGGTGTTTCCATTAGGTTTGCAGTAAGTACTTTGGTGTAAAATTGAAATGTATACTGCTTTTATGTCAAAGCATTCTATTCACTGTGAAATCAACTTTTTTGTCTTTATGTGCACAGTAATGAAACAACTTTCAGACATCTCAGAATCATGTGGGAAGTTAATCTAAGTTGTTTCCATTAGGTTTGCAGTAAGTGCTTTGGTGTAAAATTGAAATGTATACTATTTGTATTGTCTAAGCATTGCATGCACTTAGATAGCAACTTTTTTGTGTTGATGTGTACAGCCATGAAACAACCTTCAAACTACTCATAATCATGTGGAAAGTTAACCTAAAGTGTTTCCATTAGGGTTGCAGTAAGTGCTTTGGTGTAAAATTGAAATGTATACTATTTGTATTGTCTAAGCATTGCATGCACTGAGATAACAACTTTTTTGTGTTGATGTGTACAGCCATGAAACAACTTTCAAACTACTCATAATCATGTGGGAAGTTAACCTAAGGTGTTTCCATTAGGTTTGCAGTAAGTACTTTGGTGTAAAATTGAAATGTATACTACTTTTATGTCAAAGCATTCTATTCAATGTGAAATCAACTTTTTTGTCTTTATGTGCACAGGTATGAAACAACTTTCAGACATATCAGAATCATTTGGGAAGTTAACCTAAAGTGTTTCCATTAGGTTTGCAGTAAGTGCTTTGGTGTAAAATTGAAATGTATACTATTTGTATTGTCTAAGCATTGCATGCACTGAGATAACAACTTTTTTGTGTTGATGTGTACAGCCATGACACAACTTTCAAACTACTCATAATCATGTGGGAAGTTAACCTAAGGTGTTTCCATTAGGTTTGCAGTAAGTGCTTTGGTGTAAAATTGAAATGTATACTATTTGTATTGTCTAAGCATTGCATGCACTCAGATAACAACTTTTTTGTGTTGATGTGCACAGGTATGAAACAACTTTCAGACATCTCAGAATCATGTGGAAAGTTAACCTAAAGTATTTCCATTAGGTTTGCAGTAAGTGCTTTGGTGTAAAATTGAAATGTATACTATTTGTATTGTCTAATCATTGCATGCACTCAGATAACAACTTTTTTGTGTTGATGTGTACAGCCATGAAACAACTTTCAAACTACTCATAATCATGTGGGAAGTTAACCTAAGGTGTTTCCATTAGGTTTGCAGTAAGTACTTTGGTGTAAAATTGAAATGTATACTACTTTTATGTCAAAGCATTCTATTCAATGTGAAATCAACTTTTTTGTCTTTATGTGCACAGGTATGAAACAACTTTCAGACATATCAGAATCATTTGGGAAGTTAACCTAAAGTGTTTCCATTAGGTTTGCAGTAAGTGCTTTGGTGTAAAATTGAAATGTATACTATTTGTATTGTCTAAGCATTGCATGCACTGAGATAACAACCTTTTTGTGTTGATGTCTACAGCCATGAAACAACTTTCAAACTACTCACAATCATGTGGAAAGTTAACCTAAGGTGTTTCCATTAGGTTTGCAGTAGGTGCTTTGGAGTAAAATTGAAATGTATACTATTTGTATTGTCTAAGCATTGCATGCACTCAGATAACAACTTTTTTGTGTTGATGTCTACAGCCATGAAACAACTTTCAAACTACTCACAATCATGTGGAAAGTTAACCTAAGGTGTTTCCATTAGGTTTGCAGTAGGTGCTTTGGTGTAAAATTGAAATGTATACTATTTGTATTGTCTAAGCATTGCATGCACTCAGATAACAACTTTTTTGTTTTGATGTGTACAGCCATGAAACAACTTTCAAACTACTCATAATCATGTGGGAAGTTAACCTAAGGTGTTTCCATTAGGTTTGCAGTAAGTGCTTTGGTGTAAAATTGAAATGTATACTATTTGTATTGTCTAAGCATTGGATGCACTCAGATAACAACTTCTTTGTGTTGATGTCTACAGCCATGAAACAACTTTCAAACTACTCACAATCATGTGGAAAGTTAACCTAAGGTGTTTCCATTACGTTTGCAGTAGGTGCTTTGGTGTAAAATTGAAATGTATACTATTTGTATTGTCTAAGCATTGCATGCACTCAGATAACAACTTTTTTGTTTTGATGTGTACAGCCATGAAACAACTTTCAAACTACTCATAATCATGTGGAAAGTTAACCTAAAGTGTTTCCATTAGGTTTGCAGTAAGTGCTTTGGTGTAAAATTGAAATGTATACTATTTGTATTGTCTAAGCATTGGATGCACTCAGATAACAACTTTTTTGTGTTGATGTCTACAGCCATGAAACAACTTTCAAACTACTCACAATCATGTGGAAAGTTAACCTAAGGTGTTTCCATTAGGTTTGCAGTAGGTGCTTTGGTGTAAAATTGAAATGTATACTATTTGTATTGTCTAAGCATTGCATGCACTCAGATAACAACTTTTTTGTGTTGATGTGTACAGCCATGAAACAACTTTCAAACTACTCATAATCATGTGGAAAGTTAACCTAAAGTGTTTCCATTAGGTTTGCAGTAAGTGCTTTGGTGTAAAATTGAAATGTATACTATTTGTATTGTCTAAGCATTGCATGCACTCAGATAACAACTTTTTTGTGTTGATGTGTACAGCCATGAAACAACTTTCAAACTACTCATAATCATGTGGGAAGTTAACCTAAGGTGTTTCCATTAGGTTTGCAGTAAGTGCTTTGGTGTAAAATTGAAATGTATACTATTTGTATTGTCTAAGCATTGGATGCACTCAGATAACAACTTCTTTGTGTTGATGTCTACAGCCATGAAACAACTTTCAAACTACTCACAATCATGTGGAAAGTTAACCTAAGGTGTTTCCATTACGTTTGCAGTAGGTGCTTTGGTGTAAAATTGAAATGTATACTATTTGTATTGTCTAAGCATTGCATGCACTCAGATAACAACTTTTTTGTTTTGATGTGTACAGCCATGAAACAACTTTCAAACTACTCATAATCATGTGGAAAGTTAACCTAAAGTGTTTCCATTAGGTTTGCAGTAAGTGCTTTGGTGTAAAATTGAAATGTATACTATTTGTATTGTCTAAGCATTGGATGCACTCAGATAACAACTTTTTTGTGTTGATGTCTACAGCCATGAAACAACTTTCAAACTACTCACAATCATGTGGAAAGTTAACCTAAGGTGTTTCCATTAGGTTTGCAGTAGGTGCTTTGGTGTAAAATTGAAATGTATACTATTTGTATTGTCTAAGCATTGCATGCACTCAGATAACAACTTTTTTGTGTTGATGTGTACAGCCATGAAACAACTTTCAAACTACTCATAATCATGTGGAAAGTTAACCTAAAGTGTTTCCATTAGGTTTGCAGTAAGTGCTTTGGTGTAAAATTGAAATGTATACTATTTGTATTGTCTAAGCATTGCATGCACTCAGATAACAACTTTTTTGTGTTGATGTGTACAGCCATGAAACAACTTTCAAACTACTCATAATCATGTGGGAAGTTAACCTAAGGTGTTTCCATTAGGTTTGCAGTAAGTGGTTTGGAGTAAAATTGAAATGTATACTATTTGTATTATCTAAGCATTGCATGCACTGAGATAACAACTTTTTTGTGTTGATGTCTACAGCCATGAAACAACTTTCAAACTACTCATAATCATGTGGAAAGTTAACCTAAAGTGTTTCCATTAGGTTTGCAGTAAGTGCTTTGGTGTAAAATTGAAATGTATACTATTTGTATTGTCTAAGCATTGCATGCACTCAGATAACAACTTTTTTGTGTTGATGTGTACAGCCATGAAACAACTTTCAAACTACTCATAATCATGTGGGAAGTTAACCTAAGGTGTTTCCATTAGGTTTGCAGTAAGTGGTTTGGAGTAAAATTGAAATGTATACTATTTGTATTGTCTAAGCATTGCATGCACTCAGATAACAACTTTTTTGTTTTGATGTGTAGAGCCATGAAACAACTTTCAAACTACTCATAATCATGTGGGAAGTTAACCTAAGGTGTTTCCATTAGGTTTGCAGTAAGTGCTTTGGTGTAAAATTGAAATGTATACTATTTGTATTGTCTAAGCATTGGATGCACTCAGATAGCAACTTTTTTGTGTTGATGTCTACAGCCATGAAACAACTTTCAAACTACTCACAATCATGTGGAAAGTTAACCTAAGGTTTTTCCATTAGTTTTGCAGTAGGTGCTTTGGTGTAAAATTGAAATGTATACTATTTGTATTGTCTAAGCATTGCATGCACTCAGATAACAACTTTTTTGTTTTGATGTGTACAGCCATGAAACAACTTTCAAACTACTCATAATCATGTGGAAAGTTAACCTAAAGTGTTTCCATTAGGTTTGCAGTAAGTGCTTTGGTGTAAAATTGAAATGTATACTATTTGTATTGTCTAAGCATTGGATGCACTCAGATAACAACTTTTTTGTGTTGATGTCTACAGCCATGAAACAACTTTCAAACTACTCACAATCATGTGGAAAGTTAACCTAAGGTGTTTCCATTAGGTTTGCAGTAGGTGCTTTGGTGTAAAATTGAAATGTATACTATTTGTATTGTCTAAGCATTGCATGCACTCAGATAACAACTTTTTTGTGTTGATGTGTACAGCCATGAAACAACTTTCAAACTACTCATAATCATGTGGGAAGTTAACCTAAGGTGTTTCCATTAGGTTTGCAGTAAGTGGTTTGGAGTAAAATTGAAATGTATACTATTTGTATTGTCTAAGCATTGCATGCACTGAGATAACAACTTTTTTGTGTTGATGTCTACAGCCATGAAACAACTTTCAAACTACTCACAATCATGTGGAAAGTTAACCTAAGGTGTTTCCATTAGGTTTGCAGTAGGTGCTTTGGTGTAAAATTGAAATGTATACTATTTGTATTGTCTAAGCATTGCATGCACTCAGATAACAACTTTTTTGTTTTGATGTGTACAGCCATGAAACAACTTTCAAACTACTCATAATCATGTGGAAAGTTAACCTAAAGTGTTTCCATTAGGTTTGCAGTAAGTGCTTTGGTGTAAAATTGAAATGTATACTATTTGTATTGTCTAAGCATTGGATGCACTCAGATAACAACTTTTTTGTGTTGATGTCTACAGCCATGAAACAACTTTCAAACTACTCACAATCATGTGGAAAGTTAACCTAAGGTGTTTCCATTAGGTTTGCAGTAGGTGCTTTGGTGTAAAATTGAAATGTATACTATTTGTATTGTCTAAGCATTGCATGCACTCAGATAACAACTTTTTTGTGTTGATGTGTACAGCCATGAAACAACTTTCAAACTACTCATAATCATGTGGAAAGTTAACCTAAAGTGTTTCCATTAGGTTTGCAGTAAGTGCTTTGGTGTAAAATTGAAATGTATACTATTTGTATTGTCTAAGCATTGCATGCACTCAGATAACAACTTTTTTGTTTTGATGTGTACAGCCATGAAACAACTTTCAAACTACTCATAATCATGTGGAAAGTTAACCTAAAGTGTTTCCATTAGGTTTGCAGTAAGTGCTTTGGTGTAAAATTGAAATGTATACTATTTGTATTGTCTAAGCATTGGATGCACTCAGATAACAACTTTTTTGTGTTGATGTCTACAGCCATGAAACAACTTTCAAACTACTCACAATCATGTGGAAAGTTAACCTAAGGTGTTTCCATTAGGTTTGCAGTAGGTGCTTTGGTGTAAAATTGAAATGTATACTATTTGTATTGTCTAAGCATTGCATGCACTCAGATAACAACTTTTTTGTGTTGATGTGTACAGCCATGAAACAACTTTCAAACTACTCATAATCATGTGGAAAGTTAACCTAAAGTGTTTCCATTAGGTTTGCAGTAAGTGCTTTGGTGTAAAATTGAAATGTATACTATTTGTATTGTCTAAGCATTGCATGCACTCAGATAACAACTTTTTTGTGTTGATGTGTACAGCCATGAAACAACTTTCAAACTACTCATAATCATGTGGGAAGTTAACCTAAGGTGTTTCCATTAGGTTTGCAGTAAGTGGTTTGGAGTAAAATTGAAATGTATACTATTTGTATTATCTAAGCATTGCATGCACTGAGATAACAACTTTTTTGTGTTGATGTCTACAGCCATGAAACAACTTTCAAACTACTCATAATCATGTGGAAAGTTAACCTAAAGTGTTTCCATTAGGTTTGCAGTAAGTGCTTTGGTGTAAAATTGAAATGTATACTATTTGTATTGTCTAAGCATTGCATGCACTCAGATAACAACTTTTTTGTGTTGATGTGTACAGCCATGAAACAACTTTCAAACTACTCATAATCATGTGGGAAGTTAACCTAAGGTGTTTCCATTAGGTTTGCAGTAAGTGGTTTGGAGTAAAATTGAAATGTATACTATTTGTATTGTCTAAGCATTGCATGCACTCAGATAACAACTTTTTTGTTTTGATGTGTAGAGCCATGAAACAACTTTCAAACTACTCATAATCATGTGGGAAGTTAACCTAAGGTGTTTCCATTAGGTTTGCAGTAAGTGCTTTGGTGTAAAATTGAAATGTATACTATTTGTATTGTCTAAGCATTGGATGCACTCAGATAGCAACTTTTTTGTGTTGATGTCTACAGCCATGAAACAACTTTCAAACTACTCACAATCATGTGGAAAGTTAACCTAAGGTGTTTCCATTAGTTTTGCAGTAGGTGCTTTGGTGTAAAATTGAAATGTATACTATTTGTATTGTCTAAGCATTGCATGCACTCAGATAACAACTTTTTTGTTTTGATGTGTACAGCCATGAAACAACTTTCAAACTACTCATAATCATGTGGAAAGTTAACCT
Organism: Mobula birostris; assembly: GCF_030028105.1. Classification (NCBI taxonomy): domain Eukaryota; kingdom Metazoa; phylum Chordata; class Chondrichthyes; order Myliobatiformes; family Myliobatidae; genus Mobula; species Mobula birostris. The sequence continues at coordinate 153,579 of NW_027278419.1, read as the reverse complement.
AAAGTGTTTCCATTAGGTTTGCAGTAAGTGCTTTGGTGTAAAATTGAAATGTATACTATTTGTATTGTCTAAGCATTGGATGCACTCAGATAACAACTTTTTTATGTTGATGTCTACAGCCATGAAACAACTTTCAAACTACTCACAATCATGTGGAAAGTTAACCTAAGGTGTTTCCATTAGGTTTGCAGTAGGTGCTTTGGTGTAAAATTGAAATGTATACTATTTGTATTGTCTAAGCATTGCATGCACTCAGATAACAACTTTTTTGTGTTGATGTGTACAGCCATGAAACAACTTTCAAACTACTCATAATCATGTGGGAAGTTAACCTAAGGTGTTTCCATTAGGTTTGCAGTAAGTGGTTTGGAGTAAAATTGAAATGTATACTATTTGTATTGTCTAAGCATTGCATGCACTGAGATAACAACTTTTTTGTGTTGATGTCTACAGCCATGAAACAACTTTCAAACTACTCACAATCATGTGGAAAGTTAACCTAAGGTGTTTCCATTAGGTTTGCAGTAGGTGCTTTGGTGTAAAATTGAAATGTATACTATTTGTATTGTCTAAGCATTGCATGCACTCAGATAACAACTTTTTTGTTTTGATGTGTACAGCCATGAAACAACTTTCAAACTACTCATAATCATGTGGAAAGTTAACCTAAAGTGTTTCCATTAGGTTTGCAGTAAGTGCTTTGGTGTAAAATTGAAATGTATACTATTTGTATTGTCTAAGCATTGGATGCACTCAGATAACAACTTTTTTGTGTTGATGTCTACAGCCATGAAACAACTTTCAAACTACTCACAATCATGTGGAAAGTTAACCTAAGGTGTTTCCATTAGGTTTGCAGTAGGTGCTTTGGTGTAAAATTGAAATGTATACTATTTGTATTGTCTAAGCATTGCATGCACTCAGATAACAACTTTTTTGTGTTGATGTGTACAGCCATGAAACAACTTTCAAACTACTCATAATCATGTGGAAAGTTAACCTAAAGTGTTTCCATTAGGTTTGCAGTAAGTGCTTTGGTGTAAAATTGAAATGTATACTATTTGTATTGTCTAAGCATTGCATGCACTCAGATAACAACTTTTTTGTGTTGATGTGTACAGCCATGAAACAACTTTCAAACTACTCATAATCATGTGGGAAGTTAACCTAAGGTGTTTCCATTAGGTTTGCAGTAAGTGGTTTGGAGTAAAATTGAAATGTATACTATTTGTATTGTCTAAGCATTGCATGCACTGAGATAACAACTTTTTTGTGTTGATGTCTACAGCCATGAAACAACTTTCAAACTACTTACAATCATGTGGAAAGTTAACTTAAGGTGTTTCCATTAGGTTTGTAGTAGGTGCTTTGGTGTAAAATTGAAATGTATACTATTTGTATTGTCTAAGCATTGCATGCACTCAGATAACAACTTTTTTGTGTTGATGTGTACAGCCATGAAACAACTTTCAAACTACTCATAATCATGTGGAAAGTTAACCTAAAGTGTTTCCATTAGGTTTGCAGTAAGTGCTTTGGTGTAAAATTGAAATGTATACTATTTGTATTGTCTAAGCATTGCATGCTCTCAGATAACAACTTTCTTGTGTTGATGTGTACAGCCATGAAACAACTTTCAAACTACTCATAATCATGTGGGAAGTTAACCTAAGGTGTTTCCATTAGGTTTGCAGTAAGTACTTTGGTGTAAAATTGAAATGTATGCTGCTTTTATGTCAAAGCATTCTATTCACTGTGAAATCAACTTTTTTGTCTTTATGTGCACAGTAATGAAACAACTTTCAGACATCTCAGAATCATGTGGGAAGTTAATCTAAGTTGTTTCCATTAGGTTTGCAGTAAGTGCTTTGGTGTAAAATTGAAATGTATACTATTTGTATTGTCTAAGCATTGCATGCACTTAGATAGCAACTTTTTTGTGTTGATGTGTACAGCCATGAAACAACTTTCAAACTACTCATAATCATGTGGAAAGTTAACCTAAAGTGTTTCCATTAGGGTTGCAGTAAGTGCTTTGGTGTAAAATTGAAATGTATACTATTTGTATTGTCTAAGCATTGCATGCACTGAGATAACAACTTTTTTGTGTTGATGTGTACAGCCATGAAACAACTTTCAAACTACTCATAATCATGTGGGAAGTTAACCTAAGGTGTTTCCATTAGGTTTGCAGTAAGTGCTTTGGAGTAAAATTGAAATGTATACTATTTGTATTGTCTAAGCATTGCATGCTCTCAGATAACAACTTTCTTGTGTTGATGTGTACAGCCATGAAACAACTTTCAAACTACTCATAATCATGTGGGAAGTTAACCTAAGGTGTTTCCATTAGGTTTGCAGTAAGTGCTTTGGAGTAAAATTGAAATGTATACTATTTGTATTGTCTAAGCATTGCATGCACTGAGATAACAACTTTTTTGTGTTGATGTCTACAGCCATGAAACAACTTTCAAACTACTCACAATCATGTGGAAAGTTAACCTAAGGTGTTTCCATTAGGTTTGCAGTAGGTGCTTTGGTGTAAAATTCAGATGTGTACTACCTTAATGTCAGAGCATAGTAGTACTGAGAAAGTAACTTTTTTGTCTTGATGAACTGAGGCATGAAACAACTATAAACCTAGTCATACTCATCTGGTAAGTTAACCAAATGTGTTTGCATTAGGTTTGCAGTCAAGACTTTTGAGTACAATTGAAATGTATACTACTTTTATGTCAAAGCATTCTATTCACTGTGAAATCAACTTTTTTGTCTTTATGTGCACAGGTATGAAACAACTTTCAGACATCTCAGAATCATGTGGGAAGTTAACCTAAAGTGTTTCCATTAGGTTTGCAGTAAGTGCTTTGGTGTAAAATTGAAATGTATACTATTTGTATTGTCTAAGCATTGCATGCACTGAGATAACAACCTTTTTGTGTTGATGTCTACAGCCATGAAACAACTTTCAAACTACTCACAATCATGTGGAAAGTTAACCTAAGGTGTTTCCATTAGGTTTGCAGTAGGTGCTTTGGAGTAAAATTGAAATGTATACTATTTGTATTGTCTAAGCATTGCATGCACTCAGATAACAACTTTTTTGTGTTGATGTCTACAGCCATGAAACAACTTTCAAACTACTCACAATCATGTGGAAAGTTAACCTAAGGTGTTTCCATTAGGTTTGCAGTAGGTGCTTTGGTGTAAAATTGAAATGTATTCTATTTGTATTGTCTAAGCATTGCATGCACTCAGATAACAACTTTTTTGTTTTGATGTGTACAGCCATGAAACAACTTTCAAACTACTCATAATCATGTGGGAAGTTAACCTAAGGTGTTTCCATTAGGTTTGCAGTAAGTGCTTTGGTGTAAAATTGAAATGTATACTATTTGTATTGTCTAAGCATTGGATGCACTCAGATAACAACTTCTTTGTGTTGATGTCTACAGCCATGAAACAACTTTCAAACTACTCACAATCATGTGGAAAGTTAACCTAAGGTGTTTCCATTAGGTTTGCAGTAGGTGCTTTGGTGTAAAATTGAAATGTATACTATTTGTATTGTCTAAGCATTGCATGCACTCAGATAACAACTTTTTTGTTTTGATGTGTACAGCCATGAAACAACTTTCAAACTACTCATAATCATGTGGAAAGTTAACCTAAAGTGTTTCCATTAGGTTTGCAGTAAGTGCTTTGGTGTAAAATTGAAATGTATACTATTTGTATTGTCTAAGCATTGGATGCACTCAGATAACAACTTTTTTGTGTTGATGTCTACAGCCATGAAACAACTTTCAAACTACTCACAATCATGTGGAAAGTTAACCTAAGGTGTTTCCATTAGGTTTGCAGTAGGTGCTTTGGTGTAAAATTGAAATGTATACTATTTGTATTGTCTAAGCATTGCATGCACTCAGATAACAACTTTTTTGTGTTGATGTGTACAGCCATGAAACAACTTTCAAACTACTCATAATCATGTGGAAAGTTAACCTAAAGTGTTTCCATTAGGTTTGCAGTAAGTGCTTTGGTGTAAAATTGAAATGTATACTATTTGTATTGTCTAAGCATTGCATGCACTCAGATAACAACTTTTTTGTGTTGATGTGTACAGCCATGAAACAACTTTCAAACTACTCATAATCATGTGGGAAGTTAACCTAAGGTGTTTCCATTAGGTTTGCAGTAAGTGGTTTGGAGTAAAATTGAAATGTATACTATTTGTATTGTCTAAGCATTGCATGCACTGAGATAACAACTTTTTTGTGTTGATGTCTACAGCCATGAAACAACTTTCAAACTACTCATAATCATGTGGGAAGTTAACCTAAGGTGTTTCCATTAGGTTTGCAGTAAGTGCTTTGGTGTAAAATTGAAATGTATACTATTTGTATTGTCTAAGCATTGGATGCACTCAGATAACAACTTTTTTGTGTTGATGTCTACAGCCATGAAACAACTTTCAAACTACTCACAATCATGTGGAAAGTTAACCTAAGGTGTTTCCATTAGGTTTGCAGTAGGTGCTTTGGTGTAAAATTGAAATGTATACTATTTGTATTGTCTAAGCATTGCATGCACTCAGATAACAACTTTTTTGTTTTGATGTGTACAGCCATGAAACAACTTTCAAACTACTCATAATCATGTGGAAAGTTAACCTAAAGTGTTTCCATTAGGTTTGCAGTAAGTGCTTTGGTGTAAAATTGAAATGTATACTATTTGTATTGTCTAAGCATTGGATGCACTCAGATAACAACTTTTTTGTGTTGATGTCTACAGCCATGAAACAACTTTCAAACTACTCACAATCATGTGGAAAGTTAACCTAAGGTGTTTCCATTAGGTTTGCAGTAGGTGCTTTGGTGTAAAATTGAAATGTATACTATTTGTATTGTCTAAGCATTGCATGCACTCAGATAACAACTTTCTTGTGTTGATGTGTACAGCCATGAAACAACTTTCAAACTACTCATAATCATGTGGGAAGTTAACCTAAGGTGTTTCCATTAGGTTTGCAGTAAGTGGTTTGGAGTAAAATTGAAATGTATACTATTTGTATTATCTAAGCATTGCATGCACTGAGATAACAACTTTTTTGTGTTGATGTCTACAGCCATGAAACAACTTTCAAACTACTCATAATCATGTGGAAAGTTAACCTAAAGTGTTTCCATTAGGTTTGCAGTAAGTGCTTTGGTGTAAAATTGAAATGTATACTATTTGTATTGTCTAAGCATTGCATGCACTCAGATAACAACTTTTTTGTGTTGATGTGTACAGCCATGAAACAACTTTCAAACTACTCATAATCATGTGGGAAGTTAACCTAAGGTGTTTCCATTAGGTTTGCAGTAAGTGGTTTGGAGTAAAATTGAAATGTATACTATTTGTATTGTCTAAGCATTGCATGCACTCAGATAACAACTTTTTTGTTTTGATGTGTACAGCCATGAAACAACTTTCAAACTACTCATAATCATGTGGGAAGTTAACCTAAGGTGTTTCCATTAGGTTTGCAGTAAGTGCTTTGGTGTAAAATTGAAATGTATACTATTTGTATTGTCTAAGCATTGGATGCACTCAGATAGCAACTTTTTTGTGTTGATGTCTACAGCCATGAAACAACTTTCAAACTACTCACAATCATGTGGAAAGTTAACCTAAGGTGTTTCCATTAGTTTTGCAGTAGGTGCTTTGGTGTAAAATTGAAATGTATACTATTTGTATTGTCTAAGCATTGCATGCACTCAGATAACAACTTTTTTGTTTTGATGTGTACAGCCATGAAACAACTTTCAAACTACTCATAATCATGTGGAAAGTTAACCTAAAGTGTTTCCATTAGGTTTGCAGTAAGTGCTTTGGTGTAAAATTGAAATGTATACTATTTGTATTGTCTAAGCATTGGATGCACTCAGATAACAACTTTTTTGTGTTGATGTCTACAGCCATGAAACAACTTTCAAACTACTCACAATCATGTGGAAAGTTAACCTAAGGTGTTTCCATTAGGTTTGCAGTAGGTGCTTTGGTGTAAAATTGAAATGTATTCTATTTGTATTGTCTAAGCATTGCATGCACTCAGATAACAACTTTTTTGTTTTGATGTGTACAGCTATGAAACAACTTTCAAACTACTCATAATCATGTGGGAAGTTAACCTAAGGTGTTTCCATTAGGTTTGCAGTAAGTGCTTTGGTGTAAAATTGAAATGTATACTATTTGTATTGTCTAAGCATTGGATGCACTCAGATAACAACTTCTTTGTGTTGATGTCTACAGCCATGAAACAACTTTCAAACTACTCACAATCATGTGGAAAGTTAACCTAAGGTGTTTCCATTAGGTTTGCAGTAGGTGCTTTGGTGTAAAATTGAAATGTATACTATTTGTATTGTCTAAGCATTGCATGCACTCAGATAACAACTTTTTTGTTTTGATGTGTACAGCCATGAAACAACTTTCAAACTACTCATAATCATGTGGAAAGTTAACCTAAAGTGTTTCCATTAGGTTTGCAGTAAGTGCTTTGGTGTAAAATTGAAATGTATACTATTTGTATTGTCTAAGCATTGGATGCACTCAGATAACAACTTTTTTGTGTTGATGTCTACAGCCATGAAACAACTTTCAAACTACTCACAATCATGTGGAAAGTTAACCTAAGGTGTTTCCATTAGGTTTGCAGTAGGTGCTTTGGTGTAAAATTGAAATGTATACTATTTGTATTGTCTAAGCATTGCATGCACTCAGATAACAACTTTTTTGTGTTGATGTGTACAGCCATGAAACAACTTTCAAACTACTCATAATCATGTGGAAAGTTAACCTAAAGTGTTTCCATTAGGTTTGCAGTAAGTGCTTTGGTGTAAAATTGAAATGTATACTATTTGTATTGTCTAAGCATTGCATGCACTCAGATAACAACTTTTTTGTGTTGATGTGTACAGCCATGAAACAACTTTCAAACTACTCATAATCATGTGGGAAGTTAACCTAAGGTGTTTCCATTAGGTTTGCAGTAAGTGGTTTGGAGTAAAATTGAAATGTATACTATTTGTATTGTCTAAGCATTGCATGCACTGAGATAACAACTTTTTTGTGTTGATGTCTACAGCCATGAAACAACTTTCAAACTACTCATAATCATGTGGGAAGTTAACCTAAGGTGTTTCCATTAGGTTTGCAGTAAGTGCTTTGGTGTAAAATTGAAATGTATACTATTTGTATTGTCTAAGCATTGGATGCACTCAGATAACAACTTTTTTGTGTTGATGTCTACAGCCATGAAACAACTTTCAAACTACTCACAATCATGTGGAAAGTTAACCTAAGGTGTTTCCATTAGGTTTGCAGTAGGTGCTTTGGTGTAAAATTGAAATGTATACTATTTGTATTGTCTAAGCATTGCATGCACTCAGATAACAACTTTTTTGTTTTGATGTGTACAGCCATGAAACAACTTTCAAACTACTCATAATCATGTGGAAAGTTAACCTAAAGTGTTTCCATTAGGTTTGCAGTAAGTGCTTTGGTGTAAAATTGAAATGTATACTATTTGTATTGTCTAAGCATTGGATGCACTCAGATAACAACTTTTTTGTGTTGATGTCTACAGCCATGAAACAACTTTCAAACTACTCACAATCATGTGGAAAGTTAACCTAAGGTGTTTCCATTAGGTTTGCAGTAGGTGCTTTGGTGTAAAATTGAAATGTATACTATTTGTATTGTCTAAGCATTGCATGCACTCAGATAACAACTTTTTTGTGTTGATGTGTACAGCCATGAAACAACTTTCAAACTACTCATAATCATGTGGAAAGTTAACCTAAAGTGTTTCCATTAGGTTTGCAGTAAGTGCTTTGGTGTAAAATTGAAATGTATACTATTTGTATTGTCTAAGCATTGCATGCACTCAGATAACAACTTTTTTGTGTTGATGTGTACAGCCATGAAACAACTTTCAAACTACTCATAATCATGTGGGAAGTTAACCTAAGGTGTTTCCATTAGGTTTGCAGTAAGTGGTTTGGAGTAAAATTGAAATGTATACTATTTGTATTATCTAAGCATTGCATGCACTGAGATAACAACTTTTTTGTGTTGATGTCTACAGCCATGAAACAACTTTCAAACTACTCATAATCATGTGGAAAGTTAACCTAAAGTGTTTCCATTAGGTTTGCAGTAAGTGCTTTGGTGTAAAATTGAAATGTATACTATTTGTATTGTCTAAGCATTGCATGCACTCAGATAACAACTTTTTTGTGTTGATGTGTACAGCCATGAAACAACTTTCAAACTACTCATAATCATGTGGGAAGTTAACCTAAGGTGTTTCCATTAGGTTTGCAGTAAGTGGTTTGGAGTAAAATTGAAATGTATACTATTTGTATTGTCTAAGCATTGCATGCTCTCAGATAACAACTTTTTTGTTTTGATGTGTACAGCCATGAAACAACTTTCAAACTACTCATAATCATGTGGGAAGTTAACCTAAGGTGTTTCCATTAGGTTTGCAGTAAGTGCTTTGGTGTAAAATTGAAATGTATACTATTTGTATTGTCTAAGCATTGGATGCACTCAGATAGCAACTTTTTTGTGTTGATGTCTACAGCCATGAAACAACTTTCAAACTACTCACAATCATGTGGAAAGTTAACCTAAGGTGTTTCCATTAGTTTTGCAGTAGGTGCTTTGGTGTAAAATTGAAATGTATACTATTTGTATTGTCTAAGCATTGCATGCACTCAGATAACAACTTTTTTGTTTTGATGTGTACAGCCATGAAACAACTTTCAAACTACTCATAATCATGTGGAAAGTTAACCTAAAGTGTTTCCATTAGGTTTGCAGTAAGTGCTTTGGTGTAAAATTGAAATGTATACTATTTGTATTGTCTAAGCATTGGATGCACTCAGATAACAACTTTTTTGTGTTGATGTCTACAGCCATGAAACAACTTTCAAACTACTCACAATCATGTGGAAAGTTAACCTAAGGTGTTTCCATTAGGTTTGCAGTAGGTGCTTTGGTGTAAAATTGAAATGTATACTATTTGTATTGTCTAAGCATTGCATGCACTCAGATAACAACTTTTTTGTGTTGATGTGTACAGCCATGAAACAACTTTCAAACTACTCATAATCATGTGGGAAGTTAACCTAAGGTGTTTCCATTAGGTTTGCAGTAAGTGGTTTGGAGTAAAATTGAAATGTATACTATTTGTATTGTCTAAGCATTGCATGCACTGAGATAACAACTTTTTTGTGTTGATGTCTACAGCCATGAAACAACTTTCAAACTACTCACAATCATGTGGAAAGTTAACCTAAGGTGTTTCCATTAGGTTTGCAGTAGGTGCTTTGGTGTAAAATTGAAATGTATACTATTTGTATTGTCTAAGCATTGCATGCACTCAGATAACAACTTTTTTGTTTTGATGTGTACAGCCATGAAACAACTTTCAAACTACTCATAATCATGTGGAAAGTTAACCTAAAGTGTTTCCATTAGGTTTGCAGTAAGTGCTTTGGTGTAAAATTGAAATGTATACTATTTGTATTGTCTAAGCATTGGATGCACTCAGATAACAACTTTTTTGTGTTGATGTCTACAGCCATGAAACAACTTTCAAACTACTCACAATCATGTGGAAAGTTAACCTAAGGTGTTTCCATTAGGTTTGCAGTAGGTGCTTTGGTGTAAAATTGAAATGTATACTATTTGTATTGTCTAAGCATTGCATGCACTCAGATAACAACTTTTTTGTGTTGATGTGTACAGCCATGAAACAACTTTCAAACTACTCATAATCATGTGGAAAGTTAACCTAAAGTGTTTCCATTAGGTTTGCAGTAAGTGCTTTGGTGTAAAATTGAAATGTATACTATTTGTATTGTCTAAGCATTGCATGCACTCAGATAACAACTTTTTTGTGTTGATGTGTACAGCCATGAAACAACTTTCAAACTACTCATAATCATGTGGGAAGTTAACCTAAGGTGTTTCCATTAGGTTTGCAGTAAGTGGTTTGGAGTAAAATTGAAATGTATACTATTTGTATTGTCTAAGCATTGCATGCACTGAGATAACAACTTTTTTGTGTTGATGTCTACAGCCATGAAACAACTTTCAAACTACTCATAATCATGTGGGAAGTTAACCTAAGGTGTTTCCATTAGGTTTGCAGTAAGTGCTTTGGTGTAAAATTGAAATGTATACTATTTGTATTGTCTAAGCATTGGATGCACTCAGATAACAACTTTTTTGTGTTGATGTCTACAGCCATGAAACAACTTTCAAACTACTCACAATCATGTGGAAAGTTAACCTAAGGTGTTTCCATTAGGTTTGCAGTAGGTGCTTTGGTGTAAAATTGAAATGTATACTATTTGTATTGTCTAAGCATTGCATGCACTCAGATAACAACTTTTTTGTTTTGATGTGTACAGCCATGAAACAACTTTCAAACTACTCATAATCATGTGGAAAGTTAACCTAAAGTGTTTCCATTAGGTTTGCAGTAAGTGCTTTGGTGTAAAATTGAAATGTATACTATTTGTATTGTCTAAGCATTGGATGCACTCAGATAACAACTTTTTTGTGTTGATGTCTACAGCCATGAAACAACTTTCAAACTACTCACAATCATGTGGAAAGTTAACCTAAGGTGTTTCCATTAGGTTTGCAGTAGGTGCTTTGGTGTAAAATTGAAATGTATACTATTTGTATTGTCTAAGCATTGCATGCACTCAGATAACAACTTTTTTGTGTTGATGTGTACAGCCATGAAACAACTTTCAAACTACTCATAATCATGTGGAAAGTTAACCTAAAGTGTTTCCATTAGGTTTGCAGTAAGTGCTTTGGTGTAAAATTGAAATGTATACTATTTGTATTGTCTAAGCATTGCATGCACTCAGATAACAACTTTTTTGTGTTGATGTGTACAGCCATGAAACAACTTTCAAACTACTCATAATCATGTGGGAAGTTAACCTAAGGTGTTTCCATTAGGTTTGCAGTAAGTGGTTTGGAGTAAAATTGAAATGTATACTATTTGTATTATCTAAGCATTGCATGCACTGAGATAACAACTTTTTTGTGTTGATGTCTACAGCCATGAAACAACTTTCAAACTACTCATAATCATGTGGAAAGTTAACCTAAAGTGTTTCCATTAGGTTTGCAGTAAGTGCTTTGGTGTAAAATTGAAATGTATACTATTTGTATTGTCTAAGCATTGCATGCACTCAGATAACAACTTTTTTGTGTTGATGTGTACAGCCATGAAACAACTTTCAAACTACTCATAATCATGTGGGAAGTTAACCTAAGGTGTTTCCATTAGGTTTGCAGTAAGTGGTTTGGAGTAAAATTGAAATGTATACTATTTGTATTGTCTAAGCATTGCATGCACTCAGATAACAACTTTTTTGTTTTGATGTGTACAGCCATGAAACAACTTTCAAACTACTCATAATCATGTGGGAAGTTAACCTAAGGTGTTTCCATTAGGTTTGCAGTAAGTGCTTTGGTGTAAAATTGAAATGTATACTATTTGTATTGTCTAAGCATTGGATGCACTCAGATAGCAACTTTTTTGTGTTGATGTCTACAGCCATGAAACAACTTTCAAACTACTCACAATCATGTGGAAAGTTAACCTAAGGTGTTTCCATTAGTTTTGCAGTAGGTGCTTTGGTGTAAAATTGAAATGTATACTATTTGTATTGTCTAAGCATTGCATGCACTCAGATAACAACTTTTTTGTTTTGATGTGTACAGCCATGAAACAACTTTCAAACTACTCATAATCATGTGGAAAGTTAACCTAAAGTGTTTCCATTAGGTTTGCAGTAAGTGCTTTGGTGTAAAATTGAAATGTATACTATTTGTATTGTCTAAGCATTGGATGCACTCAGATAACAACTTTTTTGTGTTGATGTCTACAGCCATGAAACAACTTTCAAACTACTCACAATCATGTGGAAAGTTAACCTAAGGTGTTTCCATTAGGTTTGCAGTAGGTGCTTTGGTGTAAAATTGAAATGTATACTATTTGTATTGTCTAAGCATTGCATGCACTCAGATAACAACTTTTTTGTGTTGATGTGTACAGCCATGAAACAACTTTCAAACTACTCATAATCATGTGGGAAGTTAACCTAAGGTGTTTCCATTAGGTTTGCAGTAAGTGGTTTGGAGTAAAATTGAAATGTATACTATTTGTATTGTCTAAGCATTGCATGCACTGAGATAACAACTTTTTTGTGTTGATGTCTACAGCCATGAAACAACTTTCAAACTACTCACAATCATGTGGAAAGTTAACCTAAGGTGTTTCCATTAGGTTTGCAGTAGGTGCTTTGGTGTAAAATTGAAATGTATACTATTTGTATTGTCTAAGCATTGCATGCACTCAGATAACAACTTTTTTGTTTTGATGTGTACAGCCATGAAACAACTTTCAAACTACTCATAATCATGTGGAAAGTTAACCTAAAGTGTTTCCATTAGGTTTGCAGTAAGTGCTTTGGTGTAAAATTGAAATGTATACTATTTGTATTGTCTAAGCATTGGATGCACTCAGATAACAACTTTTTTGTGTTGATGTCTACAGCCATGAAACAACTTTCAAACTACTCACAATCATGTGGAAAGTTAACCTAAGGTGTTTCCATTAGGTTTGCAGTAGGTGCTTTGGTGTAAAATTGAAATGTATACTATTTGTATTGTCTAAGCATTGCATGCACTCAGATAACAACTTTTTTGTGTTGATGTGTACAGCCATGAAACAACTTTCAAACTACTCATAATCATGTGGAAAGTTAACCTAAAGTGTTTCCATTAGGTTTGCAGTAAGTGCTTTGGTGTAAAATTGAAATGTATACTATTTGTATTGTCTAAGCATTGCATGCACTCAGATAACAACTTTTTTGTGTTGATGTGTACAGCCATGAAACAACTTTCAAACTACTCATAATCATGTGGGAAGTTAACCTAAGGTGTTTCCATTAGGTTTGCAGTAAGTGGTTTGGAGTAAAATTGAAATGTATACTATTTGTATTGTCTAAGCATTGCATGCACTGAGATAACAACTTTTTTGTGTTGATGTGTACAGCCATGAAACAACTTTCAAACTACTCATAATCATGTGGGAAGTTAACCTAAGGTGTTTCCATTAGGTTTGCAGTAAGTGGTTTGGAGTAAAATTGAAATGTATACTATTTGTATTGTCTAAGCATTGCATGCACTGAGATAACAACTTTTTTGTGTTGATGTCTACAGCCATGAAACAACTTTCAAACTACTCACAATCATGTGGAAAGTTAACCTAAGGTGTTTCCATTAGGTTTGCAGTAGGTGCTTTGGTGTAAAATTGAAATGTATACTATTTGTATTGTCTAAGCATTGCATGCACTCAGATAACAACTTTTTTGTTTTGATGTGTACAGCCATGAAACAACTTTCAAACTACTCATAATCATGTGGAAAGTTAACCTAAAGTGTTTCCATTAGGTTTGCAGTAAGTGCTTTGGTGTAAAATTGAAATGTATACTATTTGTATTGTCTAAGCATTGGATGCACTCAGATAACAACTTTTTTGTGTTGATGTCTACAGCCATGAAACAACTTTCAAACTACTCACAATCATGTGGAAAGTTAACTTAAGGTGTTTCCATTAGGTTTGCAGTAGGTGCTTTGGTGTAAAATTGAAATGTATACTATTTGTATTGTCTAAGCATTGCATGCACTCAGATAACAACTTTTTTGTGTTGATGTGTACAGCCATGAAACAACTTTCAAACTACTCATAATCATGTGGAAAGTTAACCTAAAGTGTTTCCATTAGGTTTGCAGTAAGTGCTTTGGTGTAAAATTGAAATGTATACTATTTGTATTGTCTAAGCATTGCATGCTCTCAGATAACAACTTTCTTGTGTTGATGTGTACAGCCATGAAACAACTTTCAAACTACTCATAATCATGTGGGAAGTTAACCTAAGGTGTTTCCATTAGGTTTGCAGTAAGTACTTTGGTGTAAAATTGAAATGTATACTGCTTTTATGTCAAAGCATTCTATTCACTGTGAAATCAACTTTTTTGTCTTTAGGTGCACAGTAATGAAACAACTTTCAGACATCTCAGAATCATGTGGGAAGTTAATCTAAGTTGTTTCCATTAGGTTTGCAGTAAGTGCTTTGGTGTAAAATTGAAATGTATACTATTTGTATTGTCTAAGCATTGCATGCACTTAGATAGCAACTTTTTTGTGTTGATGTGTACAGCCATGAAACAACTTTCAAACTACTCATAATCATGTGGAAAGTTAACCTAAAGTGTTTCCATTAGGGTTGCAGTAAGTGCTTTGGTGTAAAATTGAAATGTATACTATTTGTATTGTCTAAGCATTGCATGCACTGAGATAACAACTTTTTTGTGTTGATGTGTACAGCCATGAAACAACTTTCAAACTACTCATAATCATGTGGGAAGTTAACCTAAGGTGTTTCCATTAGGTTTGCAGTAAGTGCTTTGGAGTAAAATTGAAATGTATACTATTTGTATTGTCTAAGCATTGCATGCTCTCAGATAACAACTTTCTTGTGTTGATGTGTACAGCCATGAAACAACTTTCAAACTACTCATAATCATGTGGGAAGTTAACCTAAGGTGTTTCCATTAGGTTTGCAGTAAGTGCTTTGGAGTAAAATTGAAATGTATACTATTTGTATTGTCTAAGCATTGCATGCACTGAGATAACAACTTTTTTGTGTTGATGTCTACAGCCATGAAACAACTTTCAAACTACTCACAATCATGTGGAAAGTTAACCTAAGGTGTTTCCATTAGGTTTGCAGTAGGTGCTTTGGTGTAAAATTCAGATGTGTACTACCTTAATGTCAGAGCATAGTAGTACTGAGAAAGTAACTTTTTTGTCTTGATGAACTGAGGCATGAAACAACCATAAACCTAGTCATACTCATCTGGTAAGTTAACCAAATGTGTTTGCATTAGGTTTGCAGTCAAGACTTTTGAGTACAATTGAAATGTATACTACTTTTATGTCAAAGCATTCTATTCACTGTGAAATCAACTTTTTTGTCTTTATGTGCACAGGTATGAAACAACTTTCAGACATCTCAGAATCATGTGGGAAGTTAACCTAAAGTGTTTCCATTAGGTTTGCAGTAAGTGCTTTGGTGTAAAATTGAAATGTATACTATTTGTATTGTCTAAGCATTGCATGCACTCAGATAACAACTTTTTTGTGTTGATGTGTACAGCCATGAAACAACTTTCAAACTACTCATAATCATGTGGAAAGTTAACCTAAAGTGTTTCCATTAGGTTTGCAGTAAGTGCTTTGGTGTAAAATTGAAATGTATACTATTTGTATTGTCTAAGCATTGCATGCTCTCAGATAACAACTTTCTTGTGTTGATGTGTACAGCCATGAAACAACTTTCAAACTACTCATAATCATGTGGGAAGTTAACCTAAGGTGTTTCCATTAGGTTTGCAGTAAGTACTTTGGTGTAAAATTGAAATGTATACTGCTTTTATGTCAAAGCATTCTATTCACTGTGAAATCAACTTTTTTGTCTTTAGGTGCACAGTAATGAAACAACTTTCAGACATCTCAGAATCATGTGGGAAGTTAATCTAAGTTGTTTCCATTAGGTTTGCAGTAAGTGCTTTGGTGTAAAATTGAAATGTATACTATTTGTATTGTCTAAGCATTGCATGCACTTAGATAGCAACTTTTTTGTGTTGATGTGTACAGCCATGAAACAACTTTCAAACTACTCATAATCATGTGGAAAGTTAACCTAAAGTGTTTCCATTAGGGTTGCAGTAAGTGCTTTGGTGTAAAATTGAAATGTATACTATTTGTATTGTCTAAGCATTGCATGCACTGAGATAACAACTTTTTTGTGTTGATGTGTACAGCCATGAAACAACTTTCAAACTACTCATAATCATGTGGGAAGTTAACCTAAGGTGTTTCCATTAGGTTTGCAGTAAGTGCTTTGGAGTAAAATTGAAATGTATACTATTTGTATTGTCTAAGCATTGCATGCTCTCAGATAACAACTTTCTTGTGTTGATGTGTACAGCCATGAAACAACTTTCAAACTACTCATAATCATGTGGGAAGTTAACCTAAGGTGTTTCCATTAGGTTTGCAGTAAGTGCTTTGGAGTAAAATTGAAATGTATACTATTTGTATTGTCTAAGCATTGCATGCACTGAGATAACAACTTTTTTGTGTTGATGTCTACAGCCATGAAACAACTTTCAAACTACTCACAATCATGTGGAAAGTTAACCTAAGGTGTTTCCATTAGGTTTGCAGTAGGTGCTTTGGTGTAAAATTCAGATGTGTACTACCTTAATGTCAGAGCATAGTAGTACTGAGAAAGTAACTTTTTTGTCTTGATGAACTGAGGCATGAAACAACCATAAACCTAGTCATACTCATCTGGTAAGTTAACCAAATGTGTTTGCATTAGGTTTGCAGTCAAGACTTTTGAGTACAATTGAAATGTATACTACTTTTATGTCAAAGCATTCTATTCACTGTGAAATCAACTTTTTTGTCTTTATGTGCACAGGTATGAAACAACTTTCAGACATCTCAGAATCATGTGGGAAGTTAACCTAAAGTGTTTCCATTAGGTTTGCAGTAAGTGCTTTGGTGTAAAATTGAAATGTATACTATTTGTATTGTCTAAGCATTGCATGCACTGAGATAACAACCTTTTTGTGTTGATGTCTACAGCCATGAAACAACTTTCAAACTACTCACAATCATGTGGAAAGTTAACCTAAGGTGTTTCCATTAGGTTTGCAGTAGGTGCTTTGGAGTAAAATTGAAATGTATACTATTTGTATTGTCTAAGCATTGCATGCACTCAGATAACAACTTTTTTGTGTTGATGTCTACAGCCATGAAACAACCTTCAAACTACTCACAATCATGTGGAAAGTTAACCTAAGGTGTTTCCATTAGGTTTGCAGTAGGTGCTTTGGTGTAAAATTGAAATGTATTCTATTTGTATTGTCTAAGCATTGCATGCACTCAGATAACAACTTTTTTGTTTTGATGTGTACAGCCATGAAACAACTTTCAAACTACTCATAATCATGTGGGAAGTTAACCTAAGGTGTTTCCATTAGGTTTGCAGTAAGTGCTTTGGTGTAAAATTGAAATGTATACTATTTGTATTGTCTAAGCATTGGATGCACTCAGATAACAACTTCTTTGTGTTGATGTCTACAGCCATGAAATAACTTTCAAACTACTCACAATCATGTGGAAAGTTAACCTAAGGTGTTTCCATTAGGTTTGCAGTAGGTGCTTTGGTGTAAAATTGAAATGTATACTATTTGTATTGTCTAAGCATTGCATGCACTCAGATAACAACTTTTTTGTTTTGATGTGTACAGCCATGAAACAACTTTCAAACTACTCATAATCATGTGGAAAGTTAACCTAAAGTGTTTCCATTAGGTTTGCAGTAAGTGCTTTGGTGTAAAATTGAAATGTATACTATTTGTATTGTCTAAGCATTGGATGCACTCAGATAACAACTTTTTTGTGTTGATGTCTACAGCCATGAAACAACTTTCAAACTACTCACAATCATGTGGAAAGTTAACCTAAGGTGTTTCCATTAGGTTTGCAGTAGGTGCTTTGGTGTAAAATTGAAATGTATACTATTTGTATTGTCTAAGCATTGCATGCACTCAGATAACAACTTTTTTGTGTTGATGTGTACAGCCATGAAACAACTTTCAAACTACTCATAATCATGTGGAAAGTTAACCTAAAGTGTTTCCATTAGGTTTGCAGTAAGTGCTTTGGTGTAAAATTGAAATGTATACTATTTGTATTGTCTAAGCATTGCATGCACTCAGATAACAACTTTTTTGTGTTGATGTGTACAGCCATGAAACAACTTTCAAACTACTCATAATCATGTGGGAAGTTAACCTAAGGTGTTTCCATTAGGTTTGCAGTAAGTGGTTTGGAGTAAAATTGAAATGTATACTATTTGTATTGTCTAAGCATTGCATGCACTGAGATAACAACTTTTTTGTGTTGATGTCTACAGCCATGAAACAACTTTCAAACTACTCATAATCATGTGGGAAGTTAACCTAAGGTGTTTCCATTAGGTTTGCAGTAAGTGCTTTGGTGTAAAATTGAAATGTATACTATTTGTATTGTCTAAGCATTGGATGCACTCAGATAACAACTTTTTTGTGTTGATGTCTACAGCCATGAAACAACTTTCAAACTACTCACAATCATGTGGAAAGTTAACCTAAGGTGTTTCCATTAGGTTTGCAGTAGGTGCTTTGGTGTAAAATTGAAATGTATACTATTTGTATTGTCTAAGCATTGCATGCACTCAGATAACAACTTTTTTGTTTTGATGTGTACAGCCATGAAACAACTTTCAAACTACTCATAATCATGTGGAAAGTTAACCTAAAGTGTTTCCATTAGGTTTGCAGTAAGTGCTTTGGTGTAAAATTGAAATGTATACTATTTGTATTGTCTAAGCATTGGATGCACTCAGATAACAACTTTTTTGTGTTGATGTCTACAGCCATGAAACAACTTTCAAACTACTCACAATCATGTGGAAAGTTAACCTAAGGTGTTTCCATTAGGTTTGCAGTAGGTGCTTTGGTGTAAAATTGAAATGTATACTATTTGTATTGTCTAAGCATTGCATGCACTGAGATAACAACTTTTTTGTGTTGATGTGTACAGCCATGAAACAACTTTCAAACTACTCATAATCATGTGGAAAGTTAACCTAAAGTGTTTCCATTAGGTTTGCAGTAAGTGCTTTGGTGTAAAATTGAAATGTATACTATTTGTATTGTCTAAGCATTGCATGCACTCAGATAACAACTTTTTTGTGTTGATGTGTACAGCCATGAAACAACTTTCAAACTACTCATAATCATGTGGGAAGTTAACCTAAGGTGTTTCCATTAGGTTTGCAGTAAGTGGTTTGGAGTAAAATTGAAATGTATACTATTTGTATTATCTAAGCATTGCATGCACTGAGATAACAACTTTTTTGTGTTGATGTCTACAGCCATGAAACAACTTTCAAACTACTCATAATCATGTGGAAAGTTAACCTAAAGTGTTTCCATTAGGTTTGCAGTAAGTGCTTTGGTGTAAAATTGAAATGTATACTATTTCTATTGTCTAAGCATTGCATGCACTCAGATAACAACTTTTTTGTGTTGATGTGTACAGCCATGAAACAACTTTCAAACTACTCATAATCATGTGGGAAGTTAACCTAAGGTGTTTCCATTAGGTTTGCAGTAAGTGCTTTGGTGTAAAATTGAAATGTATACTATTTGTATTGTCTAAGCATTGGATGCACTCAGATAGCAACTTTTTTGTGTTGATGTCTACAGCCATGAAACAACTTTCAAACTACTCACAATCATGTGGAAAGTTAACCTAAGGTGTTTCCATTAGTTTTGCAGTAGGTGCTTTGGTGTAAAATTGAAATGTATACTATTTGTATTGTCTAAGCATTGCATGCACTCAGATAACAACTTTTTTGTTTTGATGTGTACAGCCATGAAACAACTTTCAAACTACTCATAATCATGTGGAAAGTTAACCTAAAGTGTTTCCATTAGGTTTGCAGTAAGTGCTTTGGTGTAAAATTGAAATGTATACTATTTGTATTGTCTAAGCATTGGATGCACTCAGATAACAACTTTTTTGTGTTGATGTCTACAGCCATGAAACAACTTTCAAACTACTCACAATCATGTGGAAAGTTAACCTAAGGTGTTTCCATTAGGTTTGCAGTAGGTGCTTTGGTGTAAAATTGAAATGTATACTATTTGTATTGTCTAAGCATTGCATGCACTCAGATAACAACTTTTTTGTGTTGATGTGTACAGCCATGAAACAACTTTCAAACTACTCATAATCATGTGGGAAGTTAACCTAAGGTGTTTCCATTAGGTTTGCAGTAAGTGGTTTGGAGTAAAATTGAAATGTATACTATTTGTATTGTCTAAGCATTGCATGCACTGAGATAACAACTTTTTTGTGTTGATGTCTACAGCCATGAAACAACTTTCAAACTACTCACAATCATGTGGAAAGTTAACCTAAGGTGTTTCCATTAGGTTTGCAGTAGGTGCTTTGGTGTAAAATTGAAATGTATACTATTTGTATTGTCTAAGCATTGCATGCACTCAGATAACAACTTTTTTGTTTTGATGTGTACAGCCATGAAACAACTTTCAAACTACTCATAATCATGTGGAAAGTTAACCTAAAGTGTTTCCATTAGGTTTGCAGTAAGTGCTTTGGTGTAAAATTGAAATGTATACTATTTGTATTGTCTAAGCATTGGATGCACTCAGATAACAACTTTTTTGTGTTGATGTCTACAGCCATGAAACAACTTTCAAACTACTCACAATCATGTGGAAAGTTAACCTAAGGTGTTTCCATTAGGTTTGCAGTAGGTGCTTTGGTGTAAAATTGAAATGTATACTATTTGTATTGTCTAAGCATTGCATGCACTCAGATAACAACTTTTTTGTGTTGATGTGTACAGCCATGAAACAACTTTCAAACTACTCATAATCATGTGGAAAGTTAACCTAAAGTGTTTCCATTAGGTTTGCAGTAAGTGCTTTGGTGTAAAATTGAAATGTATACTATTTGTATTGTCTAAGCATTGCATGCACTCAGATAACAACTTTTTTGTTTTGATGTGTACAGCCATGAAACAACTTTCAAACTACTCATAATCATGTGGGAAGTTAACCTAAGGTGTTTCCATTAGGTTTGCAGTAAGTGCTTTGGTGTAAAATTGAAATGTATACTATTTGTATTGTCTAAGCATTGGATGCACTCAGATAACAACTTCTTTGTGTTGATGTCTACAGCCATGAAATAACTTTCAAACTACTCACAATCATGTGGAAAGTTAACCTAAGGTGTTTCCATTAGGTTTGCAGTAGGTGCTTTGGTGTAAAATTGAAATGTATACTATTTGTATTGTCTAAGCATTGCATGCACTCAGATAACAACTTTTTTGTTTTGATGTGTACAGCCATGAAACAACTTTCAAACTACTCATAATCATGTGGAAAGTTAACCTAAAGTGTTTCCATTAGGTTTGCAGTAAGTGCTTTGGTGTAAAATTGAAATGTATACTATTTGTATTGTCTAAGCATTGGATGCACTCAGATAACAACTTTTTTGTGTTGATGTCTACAGCCATGAAACAACTTTCAAACTACTCACAATCATGTGGAAAGTTAACCTAAGGTGTTTCCATTAGGTTTGCAGTAGGTGCTTTGGTGTAAAATTGAAATGTATACTATTTGTATTGTCTAAGCATTGCATGCACTCAGATAACAACTTTTTTGTGTTGATGTGTACAGCCATGAAACAACTTTCAAACTACTCATAATCATGTGGAAAGTTAACCTAAAGTGTTTCCATTAGGTTTGCAGTAAGTGCTTTGGTGTAAAATTGAAATGTATACTATTTGTATTGTCTAAGCATTGCATGCACTCAGATAACAACTTTTTTGTGTTGATGTGTACAGCCATGAAACAACTTTCAAACTACTCATAATCATGTGGGAAGTTAACCTAAGGTGTTTCCATTAGGTTTGCAGTAAGTGGTTTGGAGTAAAATTGAAATGTATACTATTTGTATTGTCTAAGCATTGCATGCACTGAGATAACAACTTTTTTGTGTTGATGTCTACAGCCATGAAACAACTTTCAAACTACTCATAATCATGTGGGAAGTTAACCTAAGGTGTTTCCATTAGGTTTGCAGTAAGTGCTTTGGTGTAAAATTGAAATGTATACTATTTGTATTGTCTAAGCATTGGATGCACTCAGATAACAACTTTTTTGTGTTGATGTCTACAGCCATGAAACAACTTTCAAACTACTCACAATCATGTGGAAAGTTAACCTAAGGTGTTTCCATTAGGTTTGCAGTAGGTGCTTTGGTGTAAAATTGAAATGTATACTATTTGTATTGTCTAAGCATTGCATGCACTCAGATAACAACTTTTTTGTTTTGATGTGTACAGCCATGAAACAACTTTCAAACTACTCATAATCATGTGGAAAGTTAACCTAAAGTGTTTCCATTAGGTTTGCAGTAAGTGCTTTGGTGTAAAATTGAAATGTATACTATTTGTATTGTCTAAGCATTGGATGCACTCAGATAACAACTTTTTTGTGTTGATGTCTACAGCCATGAAACAACTTTCAAACTACTCACAATCATGTGGAAAGTTAACCTAAGGTGTTTCCATTAGGTTTGCAGTAGGTGCTTTGGTGTAAAATTGAAATGTATACTATTTGTATTGTCTAAGCATTGCATGCACTGAGATAACAACTTTTTTGTGTTGATGTGTACAGCCATGAAACAACTTTCAAACTACTCATAATCATGTGGAAAGTTAACCTAAAGTGTTTCCATTAGGTTTGCAGTAAGTGCTTTGGTGTAAAATTGAAATGTATACTATTTGTATTGTCTAAGCATTGCATGCACTCAGATAACAACTTTTTTGTGTTGATGTGTACAGCCATGAAACAACTTTCAAACTACTCATAATCATGTGGGAAGTTAACCTAAGGTGTTTCCATTAGGTTTGCAGTAAGTGGTTTGGAGTAAAATTGAAATGTATACTATTTGTATTATCTAAGCATTGCATGCACTGAGATAACAACTTTTTTGTGTTGATGTCTACAGCCATGAAACAACTTTCAAACTACTCATAATCATGTGGAAAGTTAACCTAAAGTGTTTCCATTAGGTTTGCAGTAAGTGCTTTGGTGTAAAATTGAAATGTATACTATTTCTATTGTCTAAGCATTGCATGCACTCAGATAACAACTTTTTTGTGTTGATGTGTACAGCCATGAAACAACTTTCAAACTACTCATAATCATGTGGGAAGTTAACCTAAGGTGTTTCCATTAGGTTTGCAGTAAGTGCTTTGGTGTAAAATTGAAATGTATACTATTTGTATTGTCTAAGCATTGGATGCACTCAGATAGCAACTTTTTTGTGTTGATGTCTACAGCCATGAAACAACTTTCAAACTACTCACAATCATGTGGAAAGTTAAACCTAAGGTGTTTCCATTAGTTTTGCAGTAGGTGCTTTGGTGTAAAATTGAAATGTATACTATTTGTATTGTCTAAGCATTGCATGCACTCAGATAACAACTTTTTTGTTTGATGTGTACAGCCATGAAACAACTTTCAAACTACTCATAATCATGTGGAAAGTTAACCTAAAGTGTTTCCATTAGGTTTGCAGTAAGTGCTTTGGTGTAAAATTGAAATGTATACTATTTGTATTGTCTAAGCATTGGATGCACTCAGATAACAACTTTTTTGTGTTGATGTCTACAGCCATGAAACAAACTTTCAAACTACTCACAATCATGTGGAAAGTTAACCTAAGGTGTTTCCATTAGGTTTGCAGTAGGTGCTTTGGTGTAAAATTGAAATGTATACTATTTGTATTGTCTAAGCATTGCATGCACTCAGATAACAACTTTTTTGTGTTGATGTGTACAGCCATGAAACAACTTTCAAACTACTCATAATCATGTGGGAAGTTAACCTAAGGTGTTTCCATTAGGTTTGCAGTAAGTGGTTTGGAGTAAAATTGAAATGTATACTATTTGTATTGTCTAAGCATTGCATGCACTGAGATAACAACTTTTTTGTGTTGATGTCTACAGCCATGAAACAACTTTCAAACTACTCACAATCATGTGGAAAGTTAACCTAAGGTGTTTCCATTAGGTTTGCAGTAGGTGCTTTGGTGTAAAATTGAAATGTATACTATTTGTATTGTCTAAGCATTGCATGCACTCAGATAACAACTTTTTTGTTTTGATGTGTACAGCCATGAAACAACTTTCAAACTACTCATAATCATGTGGAAAGTTAACCTAAAGTGTTTCCATTAGGTTTGCAGTAAGTGCTTTGGTGTAAAATTGAAATGTATACTATTTGTATTGTCTAAGCATTGGATGCACTCAGATAACAACTTTTTTGTGTTGATGTCTACAGCCATGAAACAACTTTCAAACTACTCACAATCATGTGGAAAGTTAACCTAAGGTGTTTCCATTAGGTTTGCAGTAGGTGCTTTGGTGTAAAATTGAAATGTATACTATTTGTATTGTCTAAGCATTGCATGCACTCAGATAACAACTTTTTTGTGTTGATGTGTACAGCCATGAAACAACTTTCAAACTACTCATAATCATGTGGAAAGTTAACCTAAAGTGTTTCCATTAGGTTTGCAGTAAGTGCTTTGGTGTAAAATTGAAATGTATACTATTTGTATTGTCTAAGCATTGCATGCACTCAGATAACAACTTTTTTGTTTTGATGTGTACAGCCATGAAACAACTTTCAAACTACTCATAATCATGTGGGAAGTTAACCTAAGGTGTTTCCATTAGGTTTGCAGTAAGTGCTTTGGTGTAAAATTGAAATGTATACTATTTGTATTGTCTAAGCATTGGATGCACTCAGATAACAACTTCTTTGTGTTGATGTCTACAGCCATGAAACAACTTTCAAACTACTCACAATCATGTGGAAAGTTAACCTAAGGTGTTTCCATTAGGTTTGCAGTAGGTGCTTTGGTGTAAAATTGAAATGTATACTATTTGTATTGTCTAAGCATTGCATGCACTCAGATAACAACTTTTTTGTTTTGATGTGTACAGCCATGAAACAACTTTCAAACTACTCATAATCATGTGGAAAGTTAACCTAAAGTGTTTCCATTAGGTTTGCAGTAAGTGCTTTGGTGTAAAATTGAAATGTATACTATTTGTATTGTCTAAGCATTGGATGCACTCAGATAACAACTTTTTTGTGTTGATGTCTACAGCCATGAAACAACTTTCAAACTACTCACAATCATGTGGAAAGTTAACCTAAGGTGTTTCCATTAGGTTTGCAGTAGGTGCTTTGGTGTAAAATTGAAGTGTATACTATTTGTATTGTCTAAGCATTGCATGCACTCAGATAACAACTTTTTTGTGTTGATGTGTACAGCCATGAAACAACTTTCAAACTACTCATAATCATGTGGAAAGTTAACCTAAAGTGTTTCCATTAGGTTTGCAGTAAGTGCTTTGGTGTAAAATTGAAATGTATACTATTTGTATTGTCTAAGCATTGCATGCACTCAGATAACAACTTTTTTGTGTTGATGTGTACAGCCATGAAACAACTTTCAAACTACTCATAATCATGTGGGAAGTTAACCTAAGGTGTTTCCATTAGGTTTGCAGTAAGTGCTTTGGTGTAAAATTGAAATGTATACTATTTGTATTGTCTAAGCATTGGATGCACTCAGATAACAACTTTTTTGTGTTGATGTCTACAGCCATGAAACAACTTTCAAACTACTCACAATCATGTGGAAAGTTAACCTAAGGTGTTTCCATTAGGTTTGCAGTAGGTGCTTTGGTGTAAAATTGAAATGTATACTATTTGTATTGTCTAAGCATTGCATGCACTCAGATAACAACTTTTTTGTTTTGATGTGTACAGCCATGAAACAACTTTCAAACTACTCATAATCATGTGGAAAGTTAACCTAAAGTGTTTCCATTAGGTTTGCAGTAAGTGCTTTGGTGTAAAATTGAAATGTATACTATTTGTATTGTCTAAGCATTGGATGCACTCAGATAACAACTTTTTTGTGTTGATGTCTACAGCCATGAAACAACTTTCAAACTACTCACAATCATGTGGAAAGTTAACCTAAGGTGTTTCCATTAGGTTTGCAGTAGGTGCTTTGGTGTAAAATTGAAATGTATACTATTTGTATTGTCTAAGCATTGCATGCACTGAGATAACAACTTTTTTGTGTTGATGTGTACAGCCATGAAACAACTTTCAAACTACTCATAATCATGTGGAAAGTTAACCTAAAGTGTTTCCATTAGGTTTGCAGTAAGTGCTTTGGTGTAAAATTGAAATGTATACTATTTGTATTGTCTAAGCATTGCATGCACTCAGATAACAACTTTTTTGTGTTGATGTGTACAGCCATGAAACAACTTTCAAACTACTCATAATCATGTGGGAAGTTAACCTAAGGTGTTTCCATTAGGTTTGCAGTAAGTGGTTTGGAGTAAAATTGAAATGTATACTATTTGTATTATCTAAGCATTGCATGCACTGAGATAACAACTTTTTTGTGTTGATGTCTACAGCCATGAAACAACTTTCAAACTACTCATAATCATGTGGAAAGTTAACCTAAAGTGTTTCCATTAGGTTTGCAGTAAGTGCTTTGGTGTAAAATTGAAATGTATACTATTTCTATTGTCTAAGCATTGCATGCACTCAGATAACAACTTTTTTGTGTTGATGTGTACAGCCATGAAACAACTTTCAAACTACTCATAATCATGTGGGAAGTTAACCTAAGGTGTTTCCATTAGGTTTGCAGTAAGTGGTTTGGAGTAAAATTGAAATGTATACTATTTGTATTGTCTAAGCATTGCATGCACTCAGATAACAACTTTTTTGTTTTGATGTGTACAGCCATGAAACAACTTTCAAACTACTCATAATCATGTGGGAAGTTAACCTAAGGTGTTTCCATTAGGTTTGCAGTAAGTGCTTTGGTGTAAAATTGAAATGTATACTATTTGTATTGTCTAAGCATTGGATGCACTCAGATAGCAACTTTTTTGTGTTGATGTCTACAGCCATGAAACAACTTTCAAACTACTCACAATCATGTGGAAAGTTAACCTAAGGTGTTTCCATTAGTTTTGCAGTAGGTGCTTTGGTGTAAAATTGAAATGTATACTATTTGTATTGTCTAAGCATTGCATGCACTCAGATAACAACTTTTTTGTTTTGATGTGTACAGCCATGAAACAACTTTCAAACTACTCATAATCATGTGGAAAGTTAACCTAAAGTGTTTCCATTAGGTTTGCAGTAAGTGCTTTGGTGTAAAATTGAAATGTATACTATTTGTATTGTCTAAGCATTGGATGCACTCAGATAACAACTTTTTTGTGTTGATGTCTACAGCCATGAAACAACTTTCAAACTACTCACAATCATGTGGAAAGTTAACCTAAGGTGTTTCCATTAGGTTTGCAGTAGGTGCTTTGGTGTAAAATTGAAATGTATACTATTTGTATTGTCTAAGCATTGCATGCACTCAGATAACAACTTTTTTGTGTTGATGTGTACAGCCATGAAACAACTTTCAAACTACTCATAATCATGTGGGAAGTTAACCTAAGGTGTTTCCATTAGGTTTGCAGTAAGTGGTTTGGAGTAAAATTGAAATGTATACTATTTGTATTGTCTAAGCATTGCATGCACTGAGATAACAACTTTTTTGTGTTGATGTCTACAGCCATGAAACAACTTTCAAACTACTCACAATCATGTGGAAAGTTAACCTAAGGTGTTTCCATTAGGTTTGCAGTAGGTGCTTTGGTGTAAAATTGAAATGTATACTATTTGTATTGTCTAAGCATTGCATGCACTCAGATAACAACTTTTTTGTTTTGATGTGTACAGCCATGAAACAACTTTCAAACTACTCATAATCATGTGGAAAGTTAACCTAAAGTGTTTCCATTAGGTTTGCAGTAAGTGCTTTGGTGTAAAATTGAAATGTATACTATTTGTATTGTCTAAGCATTGGATGCACTCAGATAACAACTTTTTTGTGTTGATGTCTACAGCCATGAAACAACTTTCAAACTACTCACAATCATGTGGAAAGTTAACCTAAGGTGTTTCCATTAGGTTTGCAGTAGGTGCTTTGGTGTAAAATTGAAATGTATACTATTTGTATTGTCTAAGCATTGCATGCACTCAGATAACAACTTTTTTGTGTTGATGTGTACAGCCATGAAACAACTTTCAAACTACTCATAATCATGTGGAAAGTTAACCTAAAGTGTTTCCATTAGGTTTGCAGTAAGTGCTTTGGTGTAAAATTGAAATGTATACTATTTGTATTGTCTAAGCATTGCATGCACTCAGATAACAACTTTTTTGTGTTGATGTGTACAGCCATGAAAGAACTTTCAAACTACTCATAATCATGTGGGAAGTTAACCTAAGGTGTTTCCATTAGGTTTGCAGTAAGTGGTTTGGAGTAAAATTGAAATGTATACTATTTGTATTGTCTAAGCATTGCATGCACTGAGATAACAACTTTTTTGTGTTGATGTCTACAGCCATGAAACAACTTTCAAACTACTCATAATCATGTGGAAAGTTAACCTAAAGTGTTTCCATTAGGTTTGCAGTAAGTGCTTTGGTGTAAAATTGAAATGTATACTATTTGTATTGTCTAAGCATTGGATGCACTCAGATAACAACTTTTTTGTGTTGATGTCTACAGCCATGAAACAACTTTCAAACTACTCACAATCATGTGGAAAGTTAACTTAAGGTGTTTCCATTAGGTTTGCAGTAGGTGCTTTGGTGTAAAATTGAAATGTATACTATTTGTATTGTCTAAGCATTGCATGCACTCAGATAACAACTTTTTTGTGTTGATGTGTACAGCCATGAAACAACTTTCAAACTACTCATAATCATGTGGAAAGTTAACCTAAAGTGTTTCCATTAGGTTTGCAGTAAGTGCTTTGGTGTAAAATTGAAATGTATACTATTTGTATTGTCTAAGCATTGCATGCTCTCAGATAACAACTTTCTTGTGTTGATGTGTACAGCCATGAAACAACTTTCAAACTACTCATAATCATGTGGGAAGTTAACCTAAGGTGTTTCCATTAGGTTTGCAGTAAGTACTTTGGTGTAAAATTGAAATGTATACTGCTTTTATGTCAAAGCATTCTATTCACTGTGAAATCAACTTTTTTGTCTTTATGTGCACAGTAATGAAACAACTTTCAGACATCTCAGAATCATGTGGGAAGTTAATCTAAGTTGTTTCCATTAGGTTTGCAGTAAGTGCTTTGGTGTAAAATTGAAATGTATACTATTTGTATTGTCTAAGCATTGCATGCACTTAGATAGCAACTTTTTTGTGTTGATGTGTACAGCCATGAAACAACTTTCAAACTACTCATAATCATGTGGAAAGTTAACCTAAAGTGTTTCCATTAGGGTTGCAGTAAGTGCTTTGGTGTAAAATTGAAATGTATACTATTTGTATTGTCTAAGCATTGCATGCACTGAGATAACAACTTTTTTGTGTTGATGTGTACAGCCATGAAACAACTTTCAAACTACTCATAATCATGTGGGAAGTTAACCTAAGGTGTTTCCATTAGGTTTGCAGTAAGTGCTTTGGAGTAAAATTGAAATGTATACTATTTGTATTGTCTAAGCATTGCATGCTCTCAGATAACAACTTTCTTGTGTTGATGTGTACAGCCATGAAACAACTTTCAAACTACTCATAATCATGTGGGAAGTTAACCTAAGGTGTTTCCATTAGGTTTGCAGTAAGTGCTTTGGAGTAAAATTGAAATGTATACTATTTGTATTGTCTAAGCATTGCATGCACTGAGATAACAACTTTTTTGTGTTGATGTCTACAGCCATGAAACAACTTTCAAACTACTCACAATCATGTGGAAAGTTAACCTAAGGTGTTTCCATTAGGTTTGCAGTAGGTGCTTTGGTGTAAAATTCAGATGTGTACTACCTTAATGTCAGAGCATAGTAGTACTGAGAAAGTAACTTTTTTGTCTTGATGAACTGAGGCATGAAACAACTATAAACCTAGTCATACTCATCTGGTAAGTTAACCAAATGTGTTTGCATTAGGTTTGCAGTCAAGACTTTTGAGTACAATTGAAATGTATACTACTTTTATGTCAAAGCATTCTATTCACTGTGAAATCAACTTTTTTGTCTTTATGTGCACAGGTATGAAACAACTTTCAGACATCTCAGAATCATGTGGGAAGTTAACCTAAAGTGTTTCCATTAGGTTTGCAGTAAGTGCTTTGGTGTAAAATTGAAATGTATACTATTTGTATTGTCTAAGCATTGCATGCACTGAGATAACAACCTTTTTGTGTTGATGTCTACAGCCATGAAACAACTTTCAAACTACTCACAATCATGTGGAAAGTTAACCTAAGGTGTTTCCATTAGGTTTGCAGTAGGTGCTTTGGAGTAAAATTGAAATGTATACTATTTGTATTGTCTAAGCATTGCATGCACTCAGATAACAACTTTTTTGTGTTGATGTCTACAGCCATGAAACAACTTTCAAACTACTCACAATCATGTGGAAAGTTAACCTAAGGTGTTTCCATTAGGTTTGCAGTAGGTGCTTTGGTGTAAAATTGAAATGTATACTATTTGTATTGTCTAAGCATTGCATGCACTCAGATAACAACTTTTTTGTTTTGATGTGTACAGCCATGAAACAACTTTCAAACTACTCATAATCATGTGGAAAGTTAACCTAAAGTGTTTCCATTAGGTTTGCAGTAAGTGCTTTGGTGTAAAATTGAAATGTATACTATTTGTATTGTCTAAGCATTGGATGCACTCAGATAACAACTTTTTTGTGTTGATGTCTACAGCCATGAAACAACTTTCAAACTACTCACAATCATGTGGAAAGTTAACCTAAGGTGTTTCCATTAGGTTTGCAGTAGGTGCTTTGGTGTAAAATTGAAATGTATACTATTTGTATTGTCTAAGCATTGCATGCACTCAGATAACAACTTTTTTGTGTTGATGTGTACAGCCATGAAACAACTTTCAAACTACTCATAATCATGTGGAAAGTTAACCTAAAGTGTTTCCATTAGGTTTGCAGTAAGTGCTTTGGTGTAAAATTGAAATGTATACTATTTGTATTGTCTAAGCATTGCATGCACTCAGATAACAACTTTTTTGTGTTGATGTGTACAGCCATGAAACAACTTTCAAACTACTCATAATCATGTGGGAAGTTAACCTAAGGTGTTTCCATTAGGTTTGCAGTAAGTGGTTTGGAGTAAAATTGAAATGTATACTATTTGTATTGTCTAAGCATTGCATGCACTGAGATAACAACTTTTTTGTGTTGATGTCTACAGCCATGAAACAACTTTCAAACTACTCATAATCATGTGGAAAGTTAACCTAAAGTGTTTCCATTAGGGTTGCAGTAAGTGCTTTGGTGTAAAATTGAAATGTATACTATTTGTATTGTCTAAGCATTGCATGCACTGAGATAACAACTTTTTTGTGTTGATGTGTACAGCCATGAAACAACTTTCAAACTACTCATAATCATGTGGGAAGTTAACCTAAGGTGTTTCCATTAGGTTTGCAGTAAGTGCTTTGGAGTAAAATTGAAATGTATACTATTTGTATTGTCTAAGCATTGCATGCTCTCAGATAACAACTTTCTTGTGTTGATGTGTACAGCCATGAAACAACTTTCAAACTACTCATAATCATGTGGGAAGTTAACCTAAGGTGTTTCCATTAGGTTTGCAGTAAGTGCTTTGGAGTAAAATTGAAATGTATACTATTTGTATTGCCTAAGCATTGCATGCACTGAGATAACAACTTTTTTGTGTTGATGTCTACAGCCATGAAACAACTTTCAAACTACTCACAATCATGTGGAAAGTTAACCTAAGGTGTTTCCATTAGGTTTGCAGTAGGTGCTTTGGTGTAAAATTCAGATGTGTACTACCTTAATGTCAGAGCATAGTAGTACTGAGAAAGTAACTTTTTTGTCTTGATGAACTGAGGCATGAAACAACTATAAACCTAGTCATACTCATCTGGTAAGTTAACCAAATGTGTTTGCATTAGGTTTGCAGTCAAGACTTTTGAGTACAATTGAAATGTATACTACTTTTATGTCAAAGCATTCTATTCACTGTGAAATCAACTTTTTTGTCTTTATGTGCACAGGTATGAAACAACTTTCAGACATCTCAGAATCATGTGGGAAGTTAACCTAAAGTGTTTCCATTAGGTTTGCAGTAAGTGCTTTGGTGTAAAATTGAAATGTATACTATTTGTATTGTCTAAGCATTGCATGCACTGAGATAACAACCTTTTTGTGTTGATGTCTACAGCCATGAAACAACTTTCAAACTACTCACAATCATGTGGAAAGTTAACCTAAGGTGTTTCCATTAGGTTTGCAGTAGGTGCTTTGGAGTAAAATTGAAATGTATACTATTTGTATTGTCTAAGCATTGCATGCACTCAGATAACAACTTTTTTGTGTTGATGTCTACAGCCATGAAACAACTTTCAAACTACTCACAATCATGTGGAAAGTTAACCTAAGGTGTTTCCATTAGGTTTGCAGTAGGTGCTTTGGTGTAAAATTGAAATGTATTCTATTTGTATTGTCTAAGCATTGCATGCACTCAGATAACAACTTTTTTGTTTTGATGTGTACAGCCATGAAACAACTTTCAAACTACTCATAATCATGTGGGAAGTTAACCTAAGGTGTTTCCATTAGGTTTGCAGTAAGTGCTTTGGTGTAAAATTGAAATGTATACTATTTGTATTGTCTAAGCATTGGATGCACTCAGATAACAACTTCTTTGTGTTGATGTCTACAGCCATGAAACAACTTTCAAACTACTCACAATCATGTGGAAAGTTAACCTAAGGTGTTTCCATTAGGTTTGCAGTAGGTGCTTTGGTGTAAAATTGAAATGTATACTATTTGTATTGTCTAAGCATTGCATGCACTCAGATAACAACTTTTTTGTTTTGATGTGTACAGCCATGAAACAACTTTCAAACTACTCATAATCATGTGGAAAGTTAACCTAAAGTGTTTCCATTAGGTTTGCAGTAAGTGCTTTGGTGTAAAATTGAAATGTATACTATTTGTATTGTCTAAGCATTGGATGCACTCAGATAACAACTTTTTTGTGTTGATGTCTACAGCCATGAAACAACTTTCAAACTACTCACAATCATGTGGAAAGTTAACCTAAGGTGTTTCCATTAGGTTTGCAGTAGGTGCTTTGGTGTAAAATTGAAATGTATACTATTTGTATTGTCTAAGCATTGCATGCACTCAGATAACAACTTTTTTGTGTTGATGTGTACAGCCATGAAACAACTTTCAAACTACTCATAATCATGTGGAAAGTTAACCTAAAGTGTTTCCATTAGGTTTGCAGTAAGTGCTTTGGTGTAAAATTGAAATGTATACTATTTGTATTGTCTAAGCATTGCATGCACTCAGATAACAACTTTTTTGTGTTGATGTGTACAGCCATGAAACAACTTTCAAACTACTCATAATCATGTGGGAAGTTAACCTAAGGTGTTTCCATTAGGTTTGCAGTAAGTGGTTTGGAGTAAAATTGAAATGTATACTATTTGTATTGTCTAAGCATTGCATGCACTGAGATAACAACTTTTTTGTGTTGATGTCTACAGCCATGAAACAACTTTCAAACTACTCATAATCATGTGGAAAGTTAACCTAAAGTGTTTCCATTAGGTTTGCAGTAAGTGCTTTGGTGTAAAATTGAAATGTATACTATTTGTATTGTCTAAGCATTGGATGCACTCAGATAACAACTTTTTTGTGTTGATGTCTACAGCCATGAAACAACTTTCAAACTACTCACAATCATGTGGAAAGTTAACTTAAGGTGTTTCCATTAGGTTTGCAGTAGGTGCTTTGGTGTAAAATTGAAATGTATACTATTTGTATTTTCTAAGCATTGCATGCACTCAGATAACAACTTTTTTGTGTTGATGTGTACAGCCATGAAACAACTTTCAAACTACTCATAATCATGTGGAAAGTTAACCTAAAGTGTTTCCATTAGGTTTGCAGTAAGTGCTTTGGTGTAAAATTGAAATGTATACTATTTGTATTGTCTAAGCATTGCATGCTCTCAGATAACAACTTTCTTGTGTTGATGTGTACAGCCATGAAACAACTTTCAAACTACTCATAATCATGTGGGAAGTTAACCTAAGGTGTTTCCATTAGGTTTGCAGTAAGTACTTTGGTGTAAAATTGAAATGTATACTGCTTTTATGTCAAAGCATTCTATTCACTGTGAAATCAACTTTTTTGTCTTTATGTGCACAGTAATGAAACAACTTTCAGACATCTCAGAATCATGTGGGAAGTTAATCTAAGTTGTTTCCATTAGGTTTGCAGTAAGTGCTTTGGTGTAAAATTGAAATGTATACTATTTGTATTGTCTAAGCATTGCATGCACTTAGATAGCAACTTTTTTGTGTTGATGTGTACAGCCATGAAACAACTTTCAAACTACTCATAATCATGTGGAAAGTTAACCTAAAGTGTTTCCATTAGGGTTGCAGTAAGTGCTTTGGTGTAAAATTGAAATGTATACTATTTGTATTGTCTAAGCATTGCATGCACTGAGATAACAACTTTTTTGTGTTGATGTGTACAGCCATGAAACAACTTTCAAACTACTCATAATCATGTGGGAAGTTAACCTAAGGTGTTTCCATTAGGTTTGCAGTAAGTACTTTGGTGTAAAATTGAAATGTATACTACTTTTATGTCAAAGCATTCTATTCAATGTGAAATCAACTTTTTTGTCTTTATGTGCACAGGTATGAAACAACTTTCAGACATATCAGAATCATTTGGGAAGTTATCCTAAAGTGTTTCCATTAGGTTTGCAGTAAGTGCTTTGGTGTAAAATTGAAATGTATACTATTTGTATTGTCTAAGCATTGCATGCACTGAGATAACAACTTTTTTGTGTTGATGTGTACAGCCATGACACAACTTTCAAACTACTCATAATCATGTGGGAAGTTAACCTAAGGTGTTTCCATTAGGTTTGCAGTAAGTGCTTTGGTGTAAAATTGAAATGTATACTATTTGTATTGTCTAAGCATTGCATGCACTCAGATAACAACTTTTTTGTGTTGATGTGCACAGGTATGAAACAACTTTCAGACATCTCAGAATCATGTGGAAAGTTAACCTAAAGTATTTCCATTAGGTTTGCAGTAAGTGCTTTGGTGTAAAATTGAAATGTATACTATTTGTATTGTCTAATCATTGCATGCACTCAGATAACAACTTTTTTGTGTTGATGTGTACAGCCATGAAACAACTTTCAAACTACTCATAATCATGTGGGAAGTTAATCTAAGGTGTTTCCATTAGGTTTGCAGTAAGTGCTTTGGTGTAAAATTGAAATGTATACTATTTGTATTGTCTAAGCATTGCATGCACTCAGATAACAACTTTTTTGTGTTGATGTGTACAGCCATGAAACAACTTTCAAACTACTCATAATCATGTGGAAAGTTAACCTAAAGTGTTTCCATTAGGTTTGCAGTAAGTGCTTTGGTGTAAAATTGAAATGTATACTATTTGTATTGTCTAAGCATTGCATGCACTCAGATAACAACTTTCTTGTGTTGATGTGTACAGCCATGAAACAACTTTCAAACTACTCATAATCATGTGGGAAGTTAACCTAAGGTGTTTCCATTAGGTTTGCAGTAAGTACTTTGGTGTAAAATTGAAATGTATACTGCTTTTATGTCAAAGCATTCTATTCACTGTGAAATCAACTTTTTTGTCTTTATGTGCACAGTAATGAAACAACTTTCAGACATCTCAGAATCATGTGGGAAGTTAATCTAAGTTGTTTCCATTAGGTTTGCAGTAAGTGCTTTGGTGTAAAATTGAAATGTATACTATTTGTATTGTCTAAGCATTGCATGCACTTAGATAGCAACTTTTTTGTGTTGATGTGTACAGCCATGAAACAACTTTCAAACTACTCATAATCATGTGGAAAGTTAACCTAAAGTGTTTCCATTAGGGTTGCAGTAAGTGCTTTGGTGTAAAATTGAAATGTATACTATTTGTATTCTCTAAGCATTGCATGCACTGAGATAACAACTTTTTTGTGTTGATGTGTACAGCCATGAAACAACTTTCAAACTACTCATAATCATGTGGGAAGTTAACCTAAGGTGTTTCCATTAGGTTTGCAGTAAGTACTTTGGTGTAAAATTGAAATGTATACTACTTTTATGTCAAAGCATTCTATTCAATGTGAAATCAACTTTTTTGTCTTTATGTGCACAGGTATGAAACAACTTTCAGACATATCAGAATCATTTGGGAAGTTAACCTAAAGTGTTTCCATTAGGTTTGCAGTAAGTGCTTTGGTGTAAAATTGAAATGTATACTATTTGTATTGTCTAAGCATTGCATGCACTGAGATAACAAATTTTTTGTGTTGATGTGTACAGCCATGACACAACTTTCAAACTACTCATAATCATGTGGGAAGTTAACCTAAGGTGTTTCCATTAGGTTTGCAGTAAGTGCTTTGGTGTAAAATTGAAATGTATACTATTTGTATTGTCTAAGCATTGCATGCACTCAGATAACAACTTTTTTGTGTTGATGTGCACAGGTATGAAACAACTTTCAGACATCTCAGAATCATGTGGAAAGTTAACCTAAAGTATTTCCATTAGGTTTGCAGTAAGTGCTTTGGTGTAAAATTGAAATGTATACTATTTGTATTGTCTAATCATTGCATGCACTCAGATAACAACTTTTTTGTGTTGATGTGTACAGCCATGAAACAACTTTCAAACTACTCATAATCATGTGGGAAGTTAATCTAAGGTGTTTCCATTAGGTTTGCAGTAAGTGCTTTGGTGTAAAATTGAAATGTATACTATTTGTATTGTCTAAGCATTGCATGCACTCAGATAACAACTTTTTTGTGTTGATGTGTACAGCCATGAAACAACTTTCAAACTACTCATAATCATGTGGAAAGTTAACCTAAAGTGTTTCCATTAGGTTTGCAGTAAGTGCTTTGGTGTAAAATTGAAATGTATACTATTTGTATTGTCTAAGCATTGCATGCACTCAGATAACAACTTTCTTGTGTTGATGTGTACAGCCATGAAACAACTTTCAAACTACTCATAATCATGTGGGAAGTTAACCTAAGGTGTTTCCATTAGGTTTGCAGGAAGTACTTTGGTGTAAAATTGAAATGTATACTGCTTTTATGTCAAAGCATTCTATTCACTGTGAAATCAACTTTTTTGTCTTTATGTGCACAGTAATGAAACAACTTTCAGACATCTCAGAATCATGTGGGAAGTTAATCTAAGTTGTTTCCATTAGGTTTGCAGTAAGTGCTTTGGTGTAAAATTGAAATGTATACTATTTGTATTGTCTAAGCATTGCATGCACTTAGATAGCAACTTTTTTGTGTTGATGTGTACAGCCATGAAACAACTTTCAAACTACTCATAATCATGTGGAAAGTTAACCTAAAGTGTTTCCATTAGGGTTGCAGTAAGTGCTTTGGTGTAAAATTGAAATGTATACTATTTGTATTGTCTAAGCATTGCATGCACTGAGATAACAACTTTTTTGTGTTGATGTGTACAGCCATGAAACAACTTTCAAACTACTCATAATCATGTGGGAAGTTAACCTAAGGTGTTTGCATTAGGTTTGCAGTAAGTACTTTGGTGTAAAATTGAAATGTATACTACTTTTATGTCAAAGCATTCTATTCAATGTGAAATCAACTTTTTTGTCTTTATGTGCACAGGTATGAAACAACTTTCAGACATATCAGAATCATTTGGGAAGTTAACCTAAAGTGTTTCCATTAGGTTGGCAGTAAGTGCTTTGGTGTAAAATTGAAATGTATACTATTTGTATTGTCTAAGCATTGCATGCACTGAGATAACAACCTTTTTGTGTTGATGTCTACAGCCATGAAACAACTTTCAAACTACTCACAATCATGTGGAAAGTTAACCTAAGGTGTTTCCATTAGGTTTGCAGTAGGTGCTTTGGAGTAAAATTGAAATGTATACTATTTGTATTGTCTAAGCATTGCATGCACTCAGATAACAACTTTTTTGTGTTGATGTCTACAGCCATGAAACAACTTTCAAACTACTCACAATCATGTGGAAAGTTAACCTAAGGTGTTTCCATTAGGTTTGCAGTAGGTGCTTTGGTGTAAAATTGAAATGTATTCTATTTGTATTGTCTAAGCATTGCATGCACTCAGATAACAACTTTTTTGTTTTGATGTGTACAGCCATGAAACAACTTTCAAACTACTCATAATCATGTGGGAAGTTAACCTAAGGTGTTTCCATTAGGTTTGCAGTAAGTGCTTTGGTGTAAAATTGAAATGTATACTATTTGTATTGTCTAAGCATTGGATGCACTCAGATAACAACTTCTTTGTGTTGATGTCTACAGCCATGAAACAACTTTCAAACTACTCACAATCATGTGGAAAGTTAACCTAAGGTGTTTCCATTAGGTTTGCAGTAGGTGCTTTGGTGTAAAATTGAAATGTATACTATTTGTATTGTCTAAGCATTGCATGCACTCAGATAACAACTTTTTTGTTTTGATGTGTACAGCCATGAAACAACTTTCAAACTACTCATAATCATGTGGAAAGTTAACCTAAAGTGTTTCCATTAGGTTTGCAGTAAGTGCTTTGGTGTAAAATTGAAATGTATACTATTTGTATTGTCTAAGCATTGGATGCACTCAGATAACAACTTTTTTGTGTTGATGTCTACAGCCATGAAACAACTTTCAAACTACTCACAATCATGTGGAAAGTTAACCTAAGGTGTTTCCATTAGGTTTGCAGTAGGTGCTTTGGTGTAAAATTGAAATGTATACTATTTGTATTGTCTAAGCATTGCATGCACTCAGATAACAACTTTTTTGTGTTGATGTGTACAGCCATGAAACAACTTTCAAACTACTCATAATCATGTGGAAAGTTAACCTAAAGTGTTTCCATTAGGTTTGCAGTAAGTGCTTTGGTGTAAAATTGAAATGTATACTATTTGTATTGTCTAAGCATTGCATGCACTCAGATAACAACTTTTTTGTGTTGATGTGTACAGCCATGAAACAACTTTCAAACTACTCATAATCATGTGGGAAGTTAACCTAAGGTGTTTCCATTAGGTTTGCAGTAAGTGGTTTGGAGTAAAATTGAAATGTATACTATTTGTATTGTCTAAGCATTGCATGCACTGAGATAACAACTTTTT
Organism: Mobula birostris; assembly: GCF_030028105.1. Lineage (NCBI taxonomy): Eukaryota > Metazoa > Chordata > Chondrichthyes > Myliobatiformes > Myliobatidae > Mobula > Mobula birostris. Next base: position 114,423 of record NW_027278419.1, on the reverse strand, counting down.
TGTGTTGATGTCTACAGCCATGAAACAACTTTCAAACTACTCATAATCATGTGGAAAGTTAACCTAAAGTGTTTCCATTAGGTTTGCAGTAAGTGCTTTGGTGTAAAATTGAAATGTATACTATTTGTATTGTCTAAGCATTGGATGCACTCAGATAACAACTTTTTTGTGTTGATGTCTACAGCCATGAAACAACTTTCAAACTACTCACAATCATGTGGAAAGTTAACTTAAGGTGTTTCCATTAGGTTTGCAGTAGGTGCTTTGGTGTAAAATTGAAATGTATACTATTTGTATTGTCTAAGCATTGCATGCACTCAGATAACAACTTTTTTGTGTTGATGTGTACAGCCATGAAACAACTTTCAAACTACTCATAATCATGTGGAAAGTTAACCTAAAGTGTTTCCATTAGGTTTGCAGTAAGTGCTTTGGTGTAAAATTGAAATGTATACTATTTGTATTGTCTAAGCATTGCATGCTCTCAGATAACAACTTTCTTGTGTTGATGTGTACAGCCATGAAACAACTTTCAAACTACTCATAATCATGTGGGAAGTTAACCTAAGGTGTTTCCATTAGGTTTGCAGTAAGTACTTTGGTGTAAAATTGAAATGTATACTGCTTTTATGTCAAAGCATTCTATTCACTGTGAAATCAACTTTTTTGTCTTTATGTGCACAGTAATGAAACAACTTTCAGACATCTCAGAATCATGTGGGAAGTTAATCTAAGTTGTTTCCATTAGGTTTGCAGTAAGTGCTTTGGTGTAAAATTGAAATGTATACTATTTGTATTGTCTAAGCATTGCATGCACTTAGATAGCAACTTTTTTGTGTTGATGTGTACAGCCATGAAACAACTTTCAAACTACTCATAATCATGTGGAAAGTTAACCTAAAGTGTTTCCATTAGGGTTGCAGTAAGTGCTTTGGTGTAAAATTGAAATGTATACTATTTGTATTGTCTAAGCATTGCATGCACTGAGATAACAACTTTTTTGTGTTGATGTGTACAGCCATGAAACAACTTTCAAACTACTCATAATCATGTGGGAAGTTAACCTAAGGTGTTTCCATTAGGTTTGCAGTAAGTACTTTGGTGTAAAATTGAAATGTATACTACTTTTATGTCAAAGCATTCTATTCAATGTGAAATCAACTTTTTTGTCTTTATGTGCACAGGTATGAAACAACTTTCAGACATATCAGAATCATTTGGGAAGTTAACCTAAAGTGTTTCCATTAGGTTTGCAGTAAGTGCTTTGGTGTAAAATTGAAATGTATACTATTTGTATTGTCTAAGCATTGCATGCACTGAGATAACAACCTTTTTGTGTTGATGTCTACAGCCATGAAACAACTTTCAAACTACTCACAATCATGTGGAAAGTTAACCTAAGGTGTTTCCATTAGGTTTGCAGTAGGTGCTTTGGAGTAAAATTGAAATGTATACTATTTGTATTGTCTAAGCATTGCATGCACTCAGATAACAACTTTTTTGTGTTGATGTCTACAGCCATGAAACAACTTTCAAACTACTCACAATCATGTGGAAAGTTAACCTAAGGTGTTTCCATTAGGTTTGCAGTAGGTGCTTTGGTGTAAAATTGAAATGTATTCTATTTGTATTGTCTAAGCATTGCATGCACTCAGATAACAACTTTTTTGTTTTGATGTGTACAGCCATGAAACAACTTTCAAACTACTCATAATCATGTGGGAAGTTAACCTAAGGTGTTTCCATTAGGTTTGCAGTAAGTGCTTTGGTGTAAAATTGAAATGTATACTATTTGTATTGTCTAAGCATTGGATGCACTCAGATAACAACTTCTTTGTGTTGATGTCTACAGCCATGAAACAACTTTCAAACTACTCACAATCATGTGGAAAGTTAACCTAAGGTGTTTCCATTAGGTTTGCAGTAGGTGCTTTGGTGTAAAATTGAAATGTATACTATTTGTATTGTCTAAGCATTGCATGCACTCAGATAACAACTTTTTTGTGTTGATGTGTACAGCCATGAAACAACTTTCAAACTACTCATAATCATGTGGGAAGTTAACCTAAGGTGTTTCCATTAGGTTTGCAGTAAGTGGTTTGGAGTAAAATTGAAATGTATACTATTTGTATTGTCTAAGCATTGCATGCACTGAGATAACAACTTTTTTGTGTTGATGTCTACAGCCATGAAACAACTTTCAAACTACTCACAATCATGTGGAAAGTTAACCTAAGGTGTTTCCATTAGGTTTGCAGTAGGTGCTTTGGTGTAAAATTGAAATGTATACTATTTGTATTGTCTAAGCATTGCATGCACTCAGATAACAACTTTTTTGTTTTGATGTGTACAGCCATGAAACAACTTTCAAACTACTCATAATCATGTGGAAAGTTAACCTAAAGTGTTTCCATTAGGTTTGCAGTAAGTGCTTTGGTGTAAAATTGAAATGTATACTATTTGTATTGTCTAAGCATTGGATGCACTCAGATAACAACTTTTTTGTGTTGATGTCTACAGCCATGAAACAACTTTCAAACTACTCACAATCATGTGGAAAGTTAACCTAAGGTGTTTCCATTAGGTTTGCAGTAGGTGCTTTGGTGTAAAATTGAAATGTATACTATTTGTATTGTCTAAGCATTGCATGCACTCAGATAACAACTTTTTTGTGTTGATGTGTACAGCCATGAAAAAACTTTCAAACTACTCATAATCATGTGGAAAGTTAACCTAAAGTGTTTCCATTAGGTTTGCAGTAAGTGCTTTGGTGTAAAATTGAAATGTATACTATTTGTATTGTCTAAGCATTGCATGCACTCAGATAACAACTTTTTTGTGTTGATGTGTACAGCCATGAAACAACTTTCAAACTACTCATAATCATGTGGGAAGTTAACCTAAGGTGTTTCCATTAGGTTTGCAGTAAGTGGTTTGGAGTAAAATTGAAATGTATACTATTTGTATTGTCTAAGCATTGCATGCACTGAGATAACAACTTTTTTGTGTTGATGTGTACAGCCATGAAACAACTTTCAAACTACTCATAATCATGTGGGAAGTTAACCTAAGGTGTTTCCATTAGGTTTGCAGTAAGTGGTTTGGAGTAAAATTGAAATGTATACTATTTGTATTGTCTAAGCATTGCATGCACTGAGATAACAACTTTTTTGTGTTGATGTCTACAGCCATGAAACAACTTTCAAACTACTCACAATCATGTGGAAAGTTAACCTAAGGTGTTTCCATTAGGTTTGCAGTAGGTGCTTTGGTGTAAAATTGAAATGTATACTATTTGTATTGTCTAAGCATTGCATGCACTCAGATAACAACTTTTTTGTTTTGATGTGTACAGCCATGAAACAACTTTCACACTACTCATAATCATGTGGAAAGTTAACCTAAAGTGTTTCCATTAGGTTTGCAGTAAGTGCTTTGGTGTAAAATTGAAATGTATACTATTTGTATTGTCTAAGCATTGGATGCACTCAGATAACAACTTTTTTGTGTTGATGTCTACAGCCATGAAACAACTTTCAAACTACTCACAATCATGTGGAAAGTTAACCTAAGGTGTTTCCATTAGGTTTGCAGTAGGTGCTTTGGTGTAAAATTGAAATGTATACTATTTGTATTGTCTAAGCATTGCATGCACTCAGATAACAACTTTTTTGTGTTGATGTGTACAGCCATGAAACAACTTTCAAACTACTCATAATCATGTGGAAAGTTAACCTAAAGTGTTTCCATTAGGTTTGCAGTAAGTGCTTTGGTGTAAAATTGAAATGTATACTATTTGTATTGTCTAAGCATTGCATGCACTCAGATAACAACTTTTTTGTGTTGATGTGTACAGCCATGAAACAACTTTCAAACTACTCATAATCATGTGGGAAGTTAACCTAAGGTGTTTCCATTAGGTTTGCAGTAAGTGGTTTGGAGTAAAATTGAAATGTATACTATTTGTATTGTCTAAGCATTGCATGCACTGAGATAACAACTTTTTTGTGTTGATGTCTACAGCCATGAAACAACTTTCAAACTACTCATAATCATGTGGAAAGTTAACCTAAAGTGTTTCCATTAGGTTTGCAGTAAGTGCTTTGGTGTAAAATTGAAATGTATACTATTTGTATTGTCTAAGCATTGGATGCACTCAGATAACAACTTTTTTGTGTTGATGTCTACAGCCATGAAACAACTTTCAAACTACTCACAATCATGTGGAAAGTTAACTTAAGGTGTTTCCATTAGGTTTGCAGTAGGTGCTTTGGTGTAAAATTGAAATGTATACTATTTGTATTGTCTAAGCATTGCATGCACTCAGATAACAACTTTTTTGTGTTGATGTGTACAGCCATGAAACAACTTTCAAACTACTCATAATCATGTGGAAAGTTAACCTAAAGTGTTTCCATTAGGTTTGCAGTAAGTGCTTTGGTGTAAAATTGAAATGTATACTATTTGTATTGTCTAAGCATTGCATGCTCTCAGATAACAACTTTCTTGTGTTGATGTGTACAGCCATGAAACAACTTTCAAACTACTCATAATCATGTGGGAAGTTAACCTAAGGTGTTTCCATTAGGTTTGCAGTAAGTACTTTGGTGTAAAATTGAAATGTATACTGCTTTTATGTCAAAGCATTCTATTCACTGTGAAATCAACTTTTTTGTCTTTATGTGCACAGTAATGAAACAACTTTCAGACATCTCAGAATCATGTGGGAAGTTAATCTAAGTTGTTTCCATTAGGTTTGCAGTAAGTGCTTTGGTGTAAAATTGAAATGTATACTATTTGTATTGTCTAAGCATTGCATGCACTTAGATAGCAACTTTTTTGTGTTGATGTGTACAGCCATGAAACAACTTTCAAACTACTCATAATCATGTGGAAAGTTAACCTAAAGTGTTTCCATTAGGGTTGCAGTAAGTGCTTTGGTGTAAAATTGAAATGTATACTATTTGTATTGTCTAAGCATTGCATGCACTGAGATAACAACTTTTTTGTGTTGATGTGTACAGCCATGAAACAACTTTCAAACTACTCATAATCATGTGGGAAGTTAACCTAAGGTGTTTCCATTAGGTTTGCAGTAAGTGCTTTGGAGTAAAATTGAAATGTATACTATTTGTATTGTCTAAGCATTGCATGCTCTCAGATAACAACTTTCTTGTGTTGATGTGTACAGCCATGAAACAACTTTCAATCTACTCATAATCATGTGGGAAGTTAACCTAAGGTGTTTCCATTAGGTTTGCAGTAAGTGCTTTGGAGTAAAATTGAAATGTATACTATTTGTATTGTCTAAGCATTGCATGCACTGAGATAACAACTTTTTTGTGTTGATGTCTACAGCCATGAAACAACTTTCAAACTACTCACAATCATGTGGAAAGTTAACCTAAGGTGTTTCCATTAGGTTTGCAGTAGGTGCTTTGGTGTAAAATTCAGATGTGTACTACCTTAATGTCAGAGCATAGTAGTACTGAGAAAGTAACTTTTTTGTCTTGATGAACTGAGGCATGAAACAACCATAAACCTAGTCATACTCATCTGGTAAGTTAACCAAATGTGTTTGCATTAGGTTTGCAGTCAAGACTTTTGAGTACAATTGAAATGTATACTACTTTTATGTCAAAGCATTCTATTCACTGTGAAATCAACTTTTTTGTCTTTATGTGCACAGGTATGAAACAACTTTCAGACATCTCAGAATCATGTGGGAAGTTAACCTAAAGTGTTTCCATTAGGTTTGCAGTAAGTGCTTTGGTGTAAAATTGAAATGTATACTATTTGTATTGTCTAAGCATTGCATGCACTGAGATAACAACCTTTTTGTGTTGATGTCTACAGCCATGAAACAACTTTCAAACTACTCACAATCATGTGGAAAGTTAACCTAAGGTGTTTCCATTAGGTTTGCAGTAGGTGCTTTGGAGTAAAATTGAAATGTATACTATTTGTATTGTCTAAGCATTGCATGCACTCAGATAACAACTTTTTTGTGTTGATGTCTACAGCCATGAAACAACTTTCAAACTACTCACAATCATGTGGAAAGTTAACCTAAGGTGTTTCCATTAGGTTTGCAGTAGGTGCTTTGGTGTAAAATTGAAATGTATTCTATTTGTATTGTCTAAGCATTGCATGCACTCAGATAACAACTTTTTTGTTTTGATGTGTACAGCCATGAAACAACTTTCAAACTACTCATAATCATGTGGGAAGTTAACCTAAGGTGTTTCCATTAGGTTTGCAGTAAGTGCTTTGGTGTAAAATTGAAATGTATACTATTTGTATTGTCTAAGCATTGGATGCACTCAGATAACAACTTCTTTGTGTTGATGTCTACAGCCATGAAACAACTTTCAAACTACTCACAATCATGTGGAAAGTTAACCTAAGGTGTTTCCATTAGGTTTGCAGTAGGTGCTTTGGTGTAAAATTGAAATGTATACTATTTGTATTGTCTAAGCATTGCATGCACTCAGATAACAACTTTTTTGTTTTGATGTGTACAGCCATGAAACAACTTTCAAACTACTCATAATCATGTGGAAAGTTAACCTAAAGTGTTTCCATTAGGTTTGCAGTAAGTGCTTTGGTGTAAAATTGAAATGTATACTATTTGTATTGTCTAAGCATTGGATGCACTCAGATAACAACTTTTTTGTGTTGATGTCTACAGCCATGAAACAACTTTCAAACTACTCACAATCATGTGGAAAGTTAACCTAAGGTGTTTCCATTAGGTTTGCAGTAGGTGCTTTGGTGTAAAATTGAAATGTATACTATTTGTATTGTCTAAGCATTGCATGCACTCAGATAACAACTTTTTTGTGTTGATGTGTACAGCCATGAAACAACTTTCAAACTACTCATAATCATGTGGAAAGTTAACCTAAAGTGTTTCCATTAGGTTTGCAGTAAGTGCTTTGGTGTAAAATTGAAATGTATACTATTTGTATTGTCTAAGCATTGCATGCACTCAGATAACAACTTTTTTGTGTTGATGTGTACAGCCATGAAACAACTTTCAAACTACTCATAATCATGTGGGAAGTTAACCTAAGGTGTTTCCATTAGGTTTGCAGTAAGTGGTTTGGAGTAAAATTGAAATGTATACTATTTGTATTGTCTAAGCATTGCATGCACTGAGATAACAACTTTTTTGTGTTGATGTCTACAGCCATGAAACAACTTTCAAACTACTCATAATCATGTGGGAAGTTAACCTAAGGTGTTTCCATTAGGTTTGCAGTAAGTGCTTTGGTGTAAAATTGAAATGTATACTATTTGTATTGTCTAAGCATTGGATGCACTCAGATAACAACTTTTTTGTGTTGATGTCTACAGCCATGAAACAACTTTCAAACTACTCACAATCATGTGGAAAGTTAACCTAAGGTGTTTCCATTAGGTTTGCAGTAGGTGCTTTGGTGTAAAATTGAAATGTATACTATTTGTATTGTCTAAGCATTGCATGCACTCAGATAACAACTTTTTTGTTTTGATGTGTACAGCCATGAAACAACTTTCAAACTACTCATAATCATGTGGAAAGTTAACCTAAAGTGTTTCCATTAGGTTTGCAGTAAGTGCTTTGGTGTAAAATTGAAATGTATACTATTTGTATTGTCTAAGCATTGGATGCACTCAGATAACAACTTTTTTGTGTTGATGTCTACAGCCATGAAACAACTTTCAAACTACTCACAATCATGTGGAAAGTTAACCTAAGGTGTTTCCATTAGGTTTGCAGTAGGTGCTTTGGTGTAAAATTGAAATGTATACTATTTGTATTGTCTAAGCATTGCATGCACTCAGATAACAACTTTTTTGTGTTGATGTGTACAGCCATGAAACAACTTTCAAACTACTCATAATCATGTGGAAAGTTAACCTAAAGTGTTTCCATTAGGTTTGCAGTAAGTGCTTTGGTGTAAAATTGAAATGTATACTATTTGTATTGTCTAAGCATTGCATGCACTCAGATAACAACTTTTTTGTGTTGATGTGTACAGCCATGAAACAACTTTCAAACTACTCATAATCATGTGGGAAGTTAACCTAAGGTGTTTCCATTAGGTTTGCAGTAAGTGGTTTGGAGTAAAATTGAAATGTATACTATTTGTATTATCTAAGCATTGCATGCACTGAGATAACAACTTTTTTGTGTTGATGTCTACAGCCATGAAACAACTTTCAAACTACTCATAATCATGTGGAAAGTTAACCTAAAGTGTTTCCATTAGGTTTGCAGTAAGTGCTTTGGTGTAAAATTGAAATGTATACTATTTCTATTGTCTAAGCATTGCATGCACTCAGATAACAACTTTTTTGTGTTGATGTGTACAGCCATGAAACAACTTTCAAACTACTCATAATCATGTGGGAAGTTAACCTAAGGTGTTTCCATTAGGTTTGCAGTAAGTGGTTTGGAGTAAAATTGAAATGTATACTATTTGTATTGTCTAAGCATTGCATGCACTCAGATAACAACTTTTTTGTTTTGATGTGTACAGCCATGAAACAACTTTCAAACTACTCATAATCATGTGGGAAGTTAACCTAAGGTGTTTCCATTAGGTTTGCAGTAAGTGCTTTGGTGTAAAATTGAAATGTATACTATTTGTATTGTCTAAGCATTGGATGCACTCAGATAGCAACTTTTTTGTGTTGATGTCTACAGCCATGAAACAACTTTCAAACTACTCACAATCATGTGGAAAGTTAACCTAAGGTGTTTCCATTAGTTTTGCAGTAGGTGCTTTGGTGTAAAATTGAAATGTATACTATTTGTATTGTCTAAGCATTGCATGCACTCAGATAACAACTTTTTTGTTTTGATGTGTACAGCCATGAAACAACTTTCAAACTACTCATAATCATGTGGAAAGTTAACCTAAAGTGTTTCCATTAGGTTTGCAGTAAGTGCTTTGGTGTAAAATTGAAATGTATACTATTTGTATTGTCTAAGCATTGGATGCACTCAGATAACAACTTTTTTGTGTTGATGTCTACAGCCATGAAACAACTTTCAAACTACTCACAATCATGTGGAAAGTTAACCTAAGGTGTTTCCATTAGGTTTGCAGTAGGTGCTTTGGTGTAAAATTGAAATGTATACTATTTGTATTGTCTAAGCATTGCATGCACTCAGATAACAACTTTTTTGTGTTGATGTGTAGAGCCATGAAACAACTTTCAAACTACTCATAATCATGTGGGAAGTTAACCTAAGGTGTTTCCATTAGGTTTGCAGTAAGTGGTTTGGAGTAAAATTGAAATGTATACTATTTGTATTGTCTAAGCATTGCATGCACTGAGATAACAACTTTTTTGTGTTGATGTCTACAGCCATGAAACAACTTTCAAACTACTCACAATCATGTGGAAAGTTAACCTAAGGTGTTTCCATTAGGTTTGCAGTAGGTGCTTTGGTGTAAAATTGAAATGTATACTATTTGTATTGTCTAAGCATTGCATGCACTCAGATAACAACTTTTTTGTTTTGATGTGTACAGCCATGAAACAACTTTCAAACTACTCATAATCATGTGGAAAGTTAACCTAAAGTGTTTCCATTAGGTTTGCAGTAAGTGCTTTGGTGTAAAATTGAAATGTATACTATTTGTATTGTCTAAGCATTGGATGCACTCAGATAACAACTTTTTTGTGTTGATGTCTACAGCCATGAAACAACTTTCAAACTACTCACAATCATGTGGAAAGTTAACCTAAGGTGTTTCCATTAGGTTTGCAGTAGGTGCTTTGGTGTAAAATTGAAATGTATACTATTTGTATTGTCTAAGCATTGCATGCACTCAGATAACAACTTTTTTGTGTTGATGTGTACAGCCATGAAACAACTTTCAAACTACTCATAATCATGTGGAAAGTTAACCTAAAGTGTTTCCATTAGGTTTGCAGTAAGTGCTTTGGTGTAAAATTGAAATGTATACTATTTGTATTGTCTAAGCATTGCATGCACTCAGATAACAACTTTTTTGTGTTGATGTGTACAGCCATGAAACAACTTTCAAACTACTCATAATCATGTGGGAAGTTAACCTAAGGTGTTTCCATTAGGTTTGCAGTAAGTGGTTTGGAGTAAAATTGAAATGTATACTATTTGTATTGTCTAAGCATTGCATGCACTGAGATAACAACTTTTTTGTGTTGATGTCTACAGCCATGAAACAACTTTCAAACTACTCATAATCATGTGGAAAGTTAACCTAAAGTGTTTCCATTAGGTTTGCAGTAAGTGCTTTGGTGTAAAATTGAAATGTATACTATTTGTATTGTCTAAGCATTGGATGCACTCAGATAACAACTTTTTTGTGTTGATGTCTACAGCCATGAAACAACTTTCAAACTACTCACAATCATGTGGAAAGTTAACTTAAGGTGTTTCCATTAGGTTTGCAGTAGGTGCTTTGGTGTAAAATTGAAATGTATACTATTTGTATTGTCTAAGCATTGCATGCACTCAGATAACAACTTTTTTGTGTTGATGTGTACAGCCATGAAACAACTTTCAAACTACTCATTATCATGTGGAAAGTTAACCTAAAGTGTTTCCATTAGGTTTGCAGTAAGTGCTTTGGTGTAAAATTGAAATGTATACTATTTGTATTGTCTAAGCATTGCATGCTCTCAGATAACAACTTTCTTGTGTTGATGTGTACAGCCATGAAACAACTTTCAAACTACTCATAATCATGTGGGAAGTTAACCTAAGGTGTTTCCATTAGGTTTGCAGTAAGTACTTTGGTGTAAAATTGAAATGTATACTGCTTTTATGTCAAAGCATTCTATTCACTGTGAAATCAACTTTTTTGTCTTTATGTGCACAGTAATGAAACAACTTTCAGACATCTCAGAATCATGTGGGAAGTTAATCTAAGTTGTTTCCATTAGGTTTGCAGTAAGTGCTTTGGTGTAAAATTGAAATGTATACTATTTGTATTGTCTAAGCATTGCATGCACTTAGATAGCAACTTTTTTGTGTTGATGTGTACAGCCATGAAACAGCTTTCAAACTACTCATAATCATGTGGAAAGTTAACCTAAAGTGTTTCCATTAGGGTTGCAGTAAGTGCTTTGGTGTAAAATTGAAATGTATACTATTTGTATTGTCTAAGCATTGCATGCACTGAGATAACAACTTTTTTGTGTTGATGTGTACAGCCATGAAACAACTTTCAAACTACTCATAATCATGTGGGAAGTTAACCTAAGGTGTTTCCATTAGGTTTGCAGTAAGTGCTTTGGAGTAAAATTGAAATGTATACTATTTGTATTGTCTAAGCATTGCATGCTCTCAGATAACAACTTTCTTGTGTTGATGTGTACAGCCATGAAACAACTTTCAAACTACTCATAATCATGTGGGAAGTTAACCTAAGGTGTTTCCATTAGGTTTGCAGTAAGTGCTTTGGAGTAAAATTGAAATGTATACTATTTGTATTGTCTAAGCATTGCATGCACTGAGATAACAACTTTTTTGTGTTGATGTCTACAGCCATGAAACAACTTTCAAACTACTCACAATCATGTGGAAAGTTAACCTAAGGTGTTTCCATTAGGTTTGCAGTAGGTGCTTTGGTGTAAAATTCAGATGTGTACTACCTTAATGTCAGAGCATAGTAGTACTGAGAAAGTAACTTTTTTGTCTTGATGAACTGAGGCATGAAACAACTATAAACCTAGTCATACTCATCTGGTAAGTTAACCAAATGTGTTTGCATTAGGTTTGCAGTCAAGACTTTTGAGTACAATTGAAATGTATACTACTTTTATGTCAAAGCATTCTATTCACTGTGAAATCAACTTTTTTGTCTTTATGTGCACAGGTATGAAACAACTTTCAGACATCTCAGAATCATGTGGGAAGTTAACCTAAAGTGTTTCCATTAGGTTTGCAGTAAGTGCTTTGGTGTAAAATTGAAATGTATACTATTTGTATTGTCTAAGCATTGCATGCACTGAGATAACAACCTTTTTGTGTTGATGTCTACAGCCATGAAACAACTTTCAAACTACTCACAATCATGTGGAAAGTTAACCTAAGGTGTTTCCATTAGGTTTGCAGTAGGTGCTTTGGAGTAAAATTGAAATGTATACTATTTGTATTGTCTAAGCATTGCATGCACTCAGATAACAACTTTTTTGTGTTGATGTCTACAGCCATGAAACAACTTTCAAACTACTCACAATCATGTGGAAAGTTAACCTAAGGTGTTTCCATTAGGTTTGCAGTAGGTGCTTTGGTGTAAAATTGAAATGTATTCTATTTGTATTGTCTAAGCATTGCATGCACTCAGATAACAACTTTTTTGTTTTGATGTGTACAGCCATGAAACAACTTTCAAACTACTCATAATCATGTGGGAAGTTAACCTAAGGTGTTTCCATTAGGTTTGCAGTAAGTGCTTTGGTGTAAAATTGAAATGTATACTATTTGTATTGTCTAAGCATTGGATGCACTCAGATAACAACTTCTTTGTGTTGATGTCTACAGCCATGAAACAACTTTCAAACTACTCACAATCATGTGGAAAGTTAACCTAAGGTGTTTCCATTAGGTTTGCAGTAGGTGCTTTGGTGTAAAATTGAAATGTATACTATTTGTATTGTCTAAGCATTGCATGCACTCAGATAACAACTTTTTTGTTTTGATGTGTACAGCCATGAAACAACTTTCAAACTACTCATAATCATGTGGAAAGTTAACCTAAAGTGTTTCCATTAGGTTTGCAGTAAGTGCTTTGGTGTAAAATTGAAATGTATACTATTTGTATTGTCTAAGCATTGGATGCACTCAGATAACAACTTTTTTGTGTTGATGTCTACAGCCATGAAACAACTTTCAAACTACTCACAATCATGTGGAAAGTTAACCTAAGGTGTTTCCATTAGGTTTGCAGTAGGTGCTTTGGTGTAAAATTGAAATGTATACTATTTGTATTGTCTAAGCATTGCATGCACTCAGATAACAACTTTTTTGTGTTGATGTGTACAGCCATGAAACAACTTTCAAACTACTCATAATCATGTGGGAAGTTAACCTAAGGTGTTTCCATTAGGTTTGCAGTAAGTGGTTTGGAGTAAAATTGAAATGTATACTATTTGTATTGTCTAAGCATTGCATGCACTGAGATAACAACTTTTTTGTGTTGATGTCTACAGCCATGAAACAACTTTCAAACTACTCATAATCATGTGGAAAGTTAACCTAAAGTGTTTCCATTAGGTTTGCAGTAAGTGCTTTGGTGTAAAATTGAAATGTATACTATTTGTATTGTCTAAGCATTGGATGCACTCAGATAACAACTTTTTTGTGTTGATGTCTACAGCCATGAAACAACTTTCAAACTACTCACAATCATGTGGAAAGTTAACTTAAGGTGTTTCCATTAGGTTTGCAGTAGGTGCTTTGGTGTAAAATTGAAATGTATACTATTTGTATTGTCTAAGCATTGCATGCACTCAGATAACAACTTTTTTGTGTTGATGTGTACAGCCATGAAACAACTTTCAAACTACTCATAATCATGTGGAAAGTTAACCTAAAGTGTTTCCATTAGGTTTGCAGTAAGTGCTTTGGTGTAAAATTGAAATGTATACTATTTGTATTGTCTAAGCATTGCATGCTCTCAGATAACAACTTTCTTGTGTTGATGTGTACAGCCATGAAACAACTTTCAAACTACTCATAATCATGTGGGAAGTTAACCTAAGGTGTTTCCATTAGGTTTGCAGTAAGTACTTTGGTGTAAAATTGAAATGTATACTGCTTTTATGTCAAAGCATTCTATTCACTGTGAAATCAACTTTTTTGTCTTTATGTGCACAGTAATGAAACAACTTTCAGACATCTCAGAATCATGTGGGAAGTTAATCTAAGTTGTTTCCATTAGGTTTGCAGTAAGTGCTTTGGTGTAAAATTGAAATGTATACTATTTGTATTGTCTAAGCATTGCATGCACTTAGATAGCAACTTTTTTGTGTTGATGTGTACAGCCATGAAACAACTTTCAAACTACTCATAATCATGTGGAAAGTTAACCTAAAGTGTTTCCATTAGGGTTGCAGTAAGTGCTTTGGTGTAAAATTGAAATGTATACTATTTGTATTGTCTAAGCATTGCATGCACTGAGATAACAACTTTTTTGTGTTGATGTGTACAGCCATGAAACAACTTTCAAACTACTCATAATCATGTGGGAAGTTAACCTAAGGTGTTTCCATTAGGTTTGCAGTAAGTACTTTGGTGTAAAATTGAAATGTATACTACTTTTATGTCAAAGCATTCTATTCAATGTGAAATCAACTTTTTTGTCTTTATGTGCACAGGTATGAAACAACTTTCAGACATATCAGAATCATTTGGGAAGTTAACCTAAAGTGTTTCCATTAGGTTTGCAGTAAGTGCTTTGGTGTAAAATTGAAATGTATACTATTTGTATTGTCTAAGCATTGCATGCACTGAGATAACAACTTTTTTGTGTTGATGTGTACAGCCATGACACAACTTTCAAACTACTCATAATCATGTGGGAAGTTAACCTAAGGTGTTTCCATTAGGTTTGCAGTAAGTGCTTTGGTGTAAAATTGAAATGTATACTATTTGTATTGTCTAAGCATTGCATGCACTCAGATAACAACTTTTTTGTGTTGATGTGCACAGGTATGAAACAACTTTCAGACATCTCAGAATCATGTGGAAAGTTAACCTAAAGTATTTCCATTAGGTTTGCAGTAAGTGCTTTGGTGTAAAATTGAAATGTATACTATTTGTATTGTCTAATCATTGCATGCACTCAGATAACAACTTTTTTGTGTTGATGTGTACAGCCATGAAACAACTTTCAAACTACTCATAATCATGTGGGAAGTTAATCTAAGGTGTTTCCATTAGGTTTGCAGTAAGTGCTTTGGTGTAAAATTGAAATGTATACTATTTGTATTGTCTAAGCATTGCATGCACTCAGATAACAACTTTTTTGTGTTGATGTGTACAGCCATGAAACAACTTTCAAACTACTCATAATCATGTGGAAAGTTAACCTAAAGTGTTTCCATTAGGTTTGCAGTAAGTGCTTTGGTGTAAAATTGAAATGTATACTATTTGTATTGTCTAAGCATTGCATGCACTGAGATAACAACTTTTTTGTGTTGATGTGTACAGCCATGAAACAACTTTCAAACTACTCATAATCATGTGGGAAGTTAACCTAAGGTGTTTGCATTAGGTTTGCAGTAAGTACTTTGGTGTAAAATTGAAATGTATACTACTTTTATGTCAAAGCATTCTATTCAATGTGAAATCAACTTTTTTGTCTTTATGTGCACAGGTATGAAACAACTTTCAGACATATCAGAATCATTTGGGAAGTTAACCTAAAGTGTTTCCATTAGGTTTGCAGTAAGTGCTTTGGTGTAAAATTGAAATGTATACTATTTGTATTGTCTAAGCATTGCATGCACTGAGATAACAACCTTGTTGTGTTGATGTCTACAGCCATGAAACAACTTTCAAACTACTCACAATCATGTGGAAAGTTAACCTAAGGTGTTTCCATTAGGTTTGCAGTAGGTGCTTTGGAGTAAAATTGAAATGTATACTATTTGTATTGTCTAAGCATTGCATGCACTCAGATAACAACTTTTTTGTGTTGATGTCTACAGCCATGAAACAACTTTCAAACTACTCACAATCATGTGGAAAGTTAACCTAAGGTGTTTCCATTAGGTTTGCAGTAGGTGCTTTGGTGTAAAATTGAAATGTATTCTATTTGTATTGTCTAAGCATTGCATGCACTCAGATAACAACTTTTTTGTTTTGATGTGTACAGCCATGAAACAACTTTCAAACTACTCATAATCATGTGGGAAGTTAACCTAAGGTGTTTCCATTAGGTTTGCAGTAAGTGCTTTGGTGTAAAATTGAAATGTATACTATTTGTATTGTCTAAGCATTGGATGCACTCAGATAACAACTTCTTTGTGTTGATGTCTACAGCCATGAAACAACTTTCAAACTACTCACAATCATGTGGAAAGTTAACCTAAGGTGTTTCCATTAGGTTTGCAGTAGGTGCTTTGGTGTAAAATTGAAATGTATACTATTTGTATTGTCTAAGCATTGCATGCACCCAGATAACAACTTTTTTGTTTTGATGTGTACAGCCATGAAACAACTTTCAAACTACTCATAATCATGTGGAAAGTTAACCTAAAGTGTTTCCATTAGGTTTGCAGTAAGTGCTTTGGTGTAAAATTGAAATGTATACTATTTGTATTGTCTAAGCATTGGATGCACTCAGATAACAACTTTTTTGTGTTGATGTCTACAGCCATGAAACAACTTTCAAACTACTCACAATCATGTGGAAAGTTAACCTAAGGTGTTTCCATTAGGTTTGCAGTAGGTGCTTTGGTGTAAAATTGAAATGTATACTATTTGTATTGTCTAAGCATTGCATGCACTCAGATAACAACTTTTTTGTGTTGATGTGTACAGCCATGAAACAACTTTCAAACTACTCATAATCATGTGGAAAGTTAACCTAAAGTGTTTCCATTAGGTTTGCAGTAAGTGCTTTGGTGTAAAATTGAAATGTATACTATTTGTATTGTCTAAGCATTGCATGCACTCAGATAACAACTTTTTTGTGTTGATGTGTACAGCCATGAAACAACTTTCAAACTACTCATAATCATGTGGGAAGTTAACCTAAGGTGTTTCCATTAGGTTTGCAGTAAGTGGTTTGGAGTAAAATTGAAATGTATACTATTTGTATTGTCTAAGCATTGCATGCACTGAGATAACAACTTTTTTGTGTTGATGTCTACAGCCATGAAACAACTTTCAAACTACTCATAATCATGTGGAAAGTTAACCTAAAGTGTTTCCATTAGGTTTGCAGTAAGTGCTTTGGTGTAAAATTGAAATGTATACTATTTGTATTGTCTAAGCATTGGATGCACTCAGATAACAACTTTTTTGTGTTGATGTCTACAGCCATGAAACAACTTTCAAACTACTCACAATCATGTGGAAAGTTAACTTAAGGTGTTTCCATTAGGTTTGCAGTAGGTGCTTTGGTGTAAAATTGAAATGTATACTATTTGTATTGTCTAAGCATTGCATGCACTCAGATAACAACTTTTTTGTGTTGATGTGTACAGCCATGAAACAACTTTCAAACTACTCATAATCATGTGGAAAGTTAACCTAAAGTGTTTCCATTAGGTTTGCAGTAAGTGCTTTGGTGTAAAATTGAAATGTATACTATTTGTATTGTCTAAGCATTGCATGCTCTCAGATAACAACTTTCTTGTGTTGATGTGTACAGCCATGAAACAACTTTCAAACTACTCATAATCATGTGGGAAGTTAACCTAAGGTGTTTCCATTAGGTTTGCAGTAAGTACTTTGGTGTAAAATTGAAATGTATACTGCTTTTATGTCAAAGCATTCTATTCACTGTGAAATCAACTTTTTTGTCTTTATGTGCACAGTAATGAAACAACTTTCAGACATCTCAGAATCATGTGGGAAGTTAATCTAAGTTGTTTCCATTAGGTTTGCAGTAAGTGCTTTGGTGTAAAATTGAAATGTATACTATTTGTATTGTCTAAGCATTGCATGCACTTAGATAGCAACTTTTTTGTGTTGATGTGTACAGCCATGAAACAACTTTCAAACTACTCATAATCATGTGGAAAGTTAACCTAAAGTGTTTCCATTAGGGTTGCAGTAAGTGCTTTGGTGTAAAATTGAAATGTATACTATTTGTATTGTCTAAGCATTGCATGCACTGAGATAACAACTTTTTTGTGTTGATGTGTACAGCCATGAAACAACTTTCAAACTACTCATAATCATGTGGGAAGTTAACCTAAGGTGTTTCCATTAGGTTTGCAGTAAGTACTTTGGTGTAAAATTGAAATGTATACTACTTTTATGTCAAAGCATTCTATTCAATGTGAAATCAACTTTTTTGTCTTTATGTGCACAGGTATGAAACAACTTTCAGACATATCAGAATCATTTGGGAAGTTAACCTAAAGTGTTTCCATTAGGTTTGCAGTAAGTGCTTTGGTGTAAAATTGAAATGTATACTATTTGTATTGTCTAAGCATTGCATGCACTGAGATAACAACTTTTTTGTGTTGATGTGTACAGCCATGACACAACTTTCAAACTACTCATAATCATGTGGGAAGTTAACCTAAGGTGTTTCCATTAGGTTTGCAGTAAGTGCTTTGGTGTAAAATTGAAATGTATACTATTTGTATTGTCTAAGCATTGCATGCACTCAGATAACAACTTTTTTGTGTTGATGTGCACAGGTATGAAACAACTTTCAGACATCTCAGAATCATGTGGAAAGTTAACCTAAAGTATTTCCATTAGGTTTGCAGTAAGTGCTTTGGTGTAAAATTGAAATGTATACTATTTGTATTGTCTAATCATTGCATGCACTCAGATAACAACTTTTTTGTGTTGATGTGTACAGCCATGAAACAACTTTCAAACTACTCATAATCATGTGGGAAGTTAATCTAAGGTGTTTCCATTAGGTTTGCAGTAAGTGCTTTGGTGTAAAATTGAAATGTATACTATTTGTATTGTCTAAGCATTGCATGCACTCAGATAACAACTTTTTTGTGTTGATGTGTACAGCCATGAAACAACTTTCAAACTACTCATAATCATGTGGAAAGTTAACCTAAAGTGTTTCCATTAGGTTTGCAGTAAGTGCTTTGGTGTAAAATTGAAATGTATACTATTTGTATTGTCTAAGCATTGCATGCACTCAGATAACAACTTTCTTGTGTTGATGTGTACAGCCATGAAACAACTTTCAAACTACTCATAATCATGTGGGAAGTTAACCTAAGGTGTTTCCATTAGGTTTGCAGTAAGTACTTTGGTGTAAAATTGAAATGTATACTGCTTTTATGTCAAAGCATTCTATTCACTGTGAAATCAACTTTTTTGTCTTTATGTGCACAGTAATGAAACAACTTTCAGACATCTCAGAATCATGTGGGAAGTTAATCTAAGTTGTTTCCATTAGGTTTGCAGTAAGTGCTTTGGTGTAAAATTGAAATGTATACTATTTGTATTGTCTAAGCATTGCATGCACTTAGATAGCAACTTTTTTGTGTTGATGTGTACAGCCATGAAACAACTTTCAAACTACTCATAATCATGTGGAAAGTTAACCTAAAGTGTTTCCATTAGGGTTGCAGTAAGTGCTTTGGTGTAAAATTGAAATGTATACTATTTGTATTGTCTAAGCATTGCATGCACTGAGATAACAACTTTTTTGTGTTGATGTGTACAGCCATGAAACAACTTTCAAACTACTCATAATCATGTGGGAAGTTAACCTAAGGTGTTTGCATTAGGTTTGCAGTAAGTACTTTGGTGTAAAATTGAAATGTATACTACTTTTATGTCAAAGCATTCTATTCAATGTGAAATCAACTTTTTTGTCTTTATGTGCACAGGTATGAAACAACTTTCAGACATATCAGAATCATTTGGGAAGTTAACCTAAAGTGTTTCCATTAGGTTTGCAGTAAGTGCTTTGGTGTAAAATTGAAATGTATACTATTTGTATTGTCTAAGCATTGCATGCACTGAGATAACAACCTTTTTGTGTTGATGTCTACAGCCATGAAACAACTTTCAAACTACTCACAATCATGTGGAAAGTTAACCTAAGGTGTTTCCATTAGGTTTGCAGTAGGTGCTTTGGAGTAAAATTGAAATGTATACTATTTGTATTGTCTAAGCATTGCATGCACTCAGATAACAACTTTTTTGTGTTGATGTCTACAGCCATGAAACAACTTTCAAACTACTCACAATCATGTGGAAAGTTAACCTAAGGTGTTTCCATTAGGTTTGCAGTAGGTGCTTTGGTGTAAAATTGAAATGTATTCTATTTGTATTGTCTAAGCATTGCATGCACTCAGATAACAACTTTTTTGTTTTGATGTGTACAGCCATGAAACAACTTTCAAACTACTCATAATCATGTGGGAAGTTAACCTAAGGTGTTTCCATTAGGTTTGCAGTAAGTGCTTTGGTGTAAAATTGAAATGTATACTATTTGTATTGTCTAAGCATTGGATGCACTCAGATAACAACTTCTTTGTGTTGATGTCTACAGCCATGAAACAACTTTCAAACTACTCACAATCATGTGGAAAGTTAACCTAAGGTGTTTCCATTAGGTTTGCAGTAGGTGCTTTGGTGTAAAATTGAAATGTATACTATTTGTATTGTCTAAGCATTGCATGCACTCAGATAACAACTTTTTTGTTTTGATGTGTACAGCCATGAAACAACTTTCAAACTACTCATAATCATGTGGAAAGTTAACCTAAAGTGTTTCCATTAGGTTTGCAGTAAGTGCTTTGGTGTAAAATTGAAATGTATACTATTTGTATTGTCTAAGCATTGGATGCACTCAGATAACAACTTTTTTGTGTTGATGTCTACAGCCATGAAACAACTTTCAAACTACTCACAATCATGTGGAAAGTTAACCTAAGGTGTTTCCATTAGGTTTGCAGTAGGTGCTTTGGTGTAAAATTGAAATGTATACTATTTGTATTGTCTAAGCATTGCATGCACTCAGATAACAACTTTTTTGTGTTGATGTGTACAGCCATGAAACAACTTTCAAACTACTCATAATCATGTGGAAAGTTAACCTAAAGTGTTTCCATTAGGTTTGCAGTAAGTGCTTTGGTGTAAAATTGAAATGTATACTATTTGTATTGTCTAAGCATTGCATGCACTCAGATAACAACTTTTTTGTGTTGATGTGTACAGCCATGAAACAACTTTCAAACTACTCATAATCATGTGGGAAGTTAACCTAAGGTGTTTCCATTAGGTTTGCAGTAAGTGGTTTGGAGTAAAATTGAAATGTATACTATTTGTATTGTCTAAGCATTGCATGCACTGAGATAACAACTTTTTTGTGTTGATGTCTACAGCCATGAAACAACTTTCAAACTACTCATAATCATGTGGAAAGTTAACCTAAAGTGTTTCCATTAGGTTTGCAGTAAGTGCTTTGGTGTAAAATTGAAATGTATACTATTTGTATTGTCTAAGCATTGGATGCACTCAGATAACAACTTTTTTGTGTTGATGTCTACAGCCATGAAACAACTTTCAAACTACTCACAATCATGTGGAAAGTTAACTTAAGGTGTTTCCATTAGGTTTGCAGTAGGTGCTTTGGTGTAAAATTGAAATGTATACTATTTGTATTGTCTAAGCATTGCATGCACTCAGATAACAACTTTTTTGTGTTGATGTGTACAGCCATGAAACAACTTTCAAACTACTCATAATCATGTGGAAAGTTAACCTAAAGTGTTTCCATTAGGTTTGCAGTAAGTGCTTTGGTGTAAAATTGAAATGTATACTATTTGTATTGTCTAAGCATTGCATGCTCTCAGATAACAACTTTCTTGTGTTGATGTGTACAGCCATGAAACAACTTTCAAACTACTCATAATCATGTGGGAAGTTAACCTAAGGTGTTTCCATTAGGTTTGCAGTAAGTACTTTGGTGTAAAATTGAAATGTATACTGCTTTTATGTCAAAGCATTCTATTCACTGTGAAATCAACTTTTTTGTCTTTATGTGCACAGTAATGAAACAACTTTCAGACATCTCAGAATCATGTGGGAAGTTAATCTAAGTTGTTTCCATTAGGTTTGCAGTAAGTGCTTTGGTGTAAAATTGAAATGTATACTATTTGTATTGTCTAAGCATTGCATGCACTTAGATAGCAACTTTTTTGTGTTGATGTGTACAGCCATGAAACAACTTTCAAACTACTCATAATCATGTGGAAAGTTAACCTAAAGTGTTTCCATTAGGTTGCAGTAAGTGCTTTGGTGTAAAATTGAAATGTATACTATTTGTATTGTCTAAGCATTGCATGCACTGAGATAACAACTTTTTTGTGTTGATGTGTACAGCCATGAAACAACTTTCAAACTACTCATAATCATGTGGGAAGTTAACCTAAGGTGTTTCCATTAGGTTTGCAGTAAGTACTTTGGTGTAAAATTGAAATGTATACTACTTTTATGTCAAAGCATTCTATTCAATGTGAAATCAACTTTTTTGTCTTTATGTGCACAGGTATGAAACAACTTTCAGACATATCAGAATCATTTGGGAAGTTAACCTAAAGTGTTTCCATTAGGTTTGCAGTAAGTGCTTTGGTGTAAAATTGAAATGTATACTATTTGTATTGTCTAAGCATTGCATGCACTGAGATAACAACTTTTTTGTGTTGATGTGTACAGCCATGACACAACTTTCAAACTACTCATAATCATGTGGGAAGTTAACCTAAGGTGTTTCCATTAGGTTTGCAGTAAGTGCTTTGGTGTAAAATTGAAATGTATACTATTTGTATTGTCTAAGCATTGCATGCACTCAGATAACAACTTTTTTGTGTTGATGTGCACAGGTATGAAACAACTTTCAGACATCTCAGAATCATGTGGAAAGTTAACCTAAAGTATTTCCATTAGGTTTGCAGTAAGTGCTTTGGTGTAAAATTGAAATGTATACTATTTGTATTGTCTAATCATTGCATGCACTCAGATAACAACTTTTTTGTGTTGATGTGTACAGCCATGAAACAACTTTCAAACTACTCATAATCATGTGGGAAGTTAATCTAAGGTGTTTCCATTAGGTTTGCAGTAAGTGCTTTGGTGTAAAATTGAAATGTATACTATTTGTATTGTCTAAGCATTGCATGCACTCAGATAACAACTTTTTTGTGTTGATGTGTACAGCCATGAAACAACTTTCAAACTACTCATAATCATGTGGAAAGTTAACCTAAAGTGTTTCCATTAGGTTTGCAGTAAGTGCTTTGGTGTAAAATTGAAATGTATACTATTTGTATTGTCTAAGCATTGCATGCACTCAGATAACAACTTTCTTGTGTTGATGTGTACAGCCATGAAACAACTTTCAAACTACTCATAATCATGTGGGAAGTTAACCTAAGGTGTTTCCATTAGGTTTGCAGTAAGTACTTTGGTGTAAAATTGAAATGTATACTGCTTTTATGTCAAAGCATTCTATTCACTGTGAAATCAACTTTTTTGTCTTTATGTGCACAGTAATGAAACAACTTTCAGACATCTCAGAATCATGTGGGAAGTTAATCTAAGTTGTTTCCATTAGGTTTGCAGTAAGTGCTTTGGTGTAAAATTGAAATGTATACTATTTGTATTGTCTAAGCATTGCATGCACTTAGATAGCAACTTTTTTGTGTTGATGTGTACAGCCATGAAACAACTTTCAAACTACTCATAATCATTTGGAAAGTTATCCTAAAGTGTTTCCATTAGGGTTGCAGTAAGTGCTTTGGTGTAAAATTGAAATGTATACTATTTGTATTGTCTAAGCATTGCATGCACTGAGATAACAACTTTTTTGTGTTGATGTGTACAGCCATGAAACAACTTTCAAACTACTCATAATCATGTGGGAAGTTAACCTAAGGTGTTTCCATTAGGTTTGCAGTAAGTACTTTGGTGTAAAATTGAAATG
The DNA here is from genome assembly GCF_030028105.1 of Mobula birostris. Taxonomy (NCBI): domain Eukaryota; kingdom Metazoa; phylum Chordata; class Chondrichthyes; order Myliobatiformes; family Myliobatidae; genus Mobula; species Mobula birostris. Next base: position 90,781 of record NW_027278419.1, on the reverse strand, counting down.
TATACTACTTTTATGTCAAAGCATTCTATTCAATGTGAAATCAACTTTTTTGTCTTTATGTGCACAGGTATGAAACAACTTTCAGACATATCAGAATCATTTGGGAAGTTAACCTAAAGTGTTTCCATTAGGTTTGCAGTAAGTGCTTTGGTGTAAAATTGAAATGTATACTATTTGTATTGTCTAAGCATTGCATGCACTGAGATAACAACTTTTTTGTGTTGATGTGTACAGCCATGACACAACTTTCAAACTACTCATAATCATGTGGGAAGTTAACCTAAGGTGTTTCCATTAGGTTTGCAGTAAGTGCTTTGGTGTAAAATTGAAATGTATACTATTTGTATTGTCTAAGCATTGCATGCACTCAGATAACAACTTTTTTGTGTTGATGTGCACAGGTATGAAACAACTTTCAGACATCTCAGAATCATGTGGAAAGTTAACCTAAAGTATTTCCATTAGGTTTGCAGTAAGTGCTTTGGAGTAAAATTGAAATGTATACTATTTGTATTGTCTAATCATTGCATGCACTCAGATAACAACTTTTTTGTGTTGATGTGTACAGCCATGAAACAACTTTCAAACTACTCATAATCATGTGGGAAGTTAATCTAAGGTGTTTCCATTAGGTTTGCAGTAAGTGGTTTGGAGTAAAATTGAAATGTATACTATTTGTATTGTCTAAGCATTGCATGCACTGAGATAACAACTTTTTTGTGTTGATGTGTACAGCCATGAAACAACTTTCAAACTACTCACAATCATGTGGAAAGTTAACCTAAGGTGTTTCCATTAGGTTTGCAGTAGGTGCTTTGGTGTAAAATTGAAATGTATACTATTTGTATTGTCTAAGCATTGCATGCACTCAGATAACAACTTTTTTGTTTTGATGTGTACAGCCATGAAACAACTTTCAAACTACTCATAATCATGTGGGAAGTTAACCTAAGGTGTTTCCATTAGGTTTGCAGTAAGTGCTTTGGTGTAAAATTGAAATGTATACTATTTGTATTGTCTAAGCATTGGATGCACTCAGATAACAACTTTTTTGTGTTGATGTCTACAGCCATGAAACAACTTTCAAACTACTCACAATCATGTGGAAAGTTAACCTAAGGTGTTTCCATTAGGTTTGCAGTAGGTGCTTTGGTGTAAAATTGAAATGTATACTATTTGTATTGTCTAAGCATTGCATGCACTCAGATAACAACTTTTTTGTTTTGATGTGTACAGCCATGAAACAACTTTCAAACTACTCATAATCATGTGGAAAGTTAACCTAAAGTGTTTCCATTAGGTTTGCAGTAAGTGCTTTGGTGTAAAATTGAAATGTATACTATTTGTATTGTCTAAGCATTGCATGCACTGAGATAACAACTTTTTTGTGTTGATGTGTACAGCCATGAAACAACTTTCAAACTACTCATAATCATGTGGGAAGTTAACCTAAGGTGTTTCCATTAGGTTTGCAGTAAGTACTTTGGTGTAAAATTGAAATGTATACTACTTTTATGTCAAAGCATTCTATTCAATGTGAAATCAACTTTTTTGTCTTTATGTGCACAGGTATGAAACAACTTTCAGACATATCAGAATCATTTGGGAAGTTAACCTAAAGTGTTTCCATTAGGTTTGCAGTAAGTGCTTTGGTGTAAAATTGAAATGTATACTATTTGTATTGTCTAAGCATTGCATGCACTGAGATAACAACTTTTTTGTGTTGATGTGTACAGCCATGACACAACTTTCAAACTACTCATAATCATGTGGGAAGTTAACCTAAGGTGTTTCCATTAGGTTTGCAGTAAGTGCTTTGGTGTAAAATTGAAATGTATACTATTTGTATTGTCTAAGCATTGCATGCACTCAGATAACAACTTTTTTGTGTTGATGTGCACAGGTATGAAACAACTTTCAGACATCTCAGAATCATGTGGAAAGTTAACCTAAAGTATTTCCATTAGGTTTGCAGTAAGTGCTTTGGAGTAAAATTGAAATGTATACTATTTGTATTGTCTAATCATTGCATGCACTCAGATAACAACTTTTTTGTGTTGATGTCTACAGCCATGAAACAACTTTCAAACTACTCATAATCATGTGGGAAGTTAATCTAAGGTGTTTCCATTAGGTTTGCAGTAAGTGCTTTGGTGTAAAATTGAAATGTATACTATTTGTATTGTCTAAGCATTGCATGCACTCAGATAACAACTTTTTTGTGTTGATGTGTAGAGCCATGAAACAACTTTCAAACTACTCATAATCATGTGGAAAGTTAACCTAAAGTGTTTCCATTAGGTTTGCAGTAAGTGCTTTGGTGTAAAATTGAAATGTATACTATTTGTATTGTCTAAGCATTGCATGCACTCAGATAACAACTTTTTTGTGTTGATGTGTACAGCCATGAAACAACTTTCAAACTACTCATAATCATGTGGGAAGTTAATCTAAGGTGTTTCCATTAGGTTTGCAGTAAGTGGTTTGGAGTAAAATTGAAATGTATACTATTTGTATTGTCTAAGCATTGCATGCACTGAGATAACAACTTTTTTGTGTTGATGTCTACAGCCATGAAACAACTTTCAAACTACTCACAATCATGTGGAAAGTTAACCTAAGGTGTTTCCATTAGGTTTGCAGTAGGTGCTTTGGTGTAAAATTGAAATGTATACTATTTGTATTGTCTAAGCATTGCATGCACTCAGATAACAACTTTTTTGTTTTGATGTGTACAGCCATGAAACAACTTTCAAACTACTCATAATCATGTGGGAAGTTAACCTAAGGTGTTTCCATTAGGTTTGCAGTAAGTGCTTTGGTGTAAAATTGAAATGTATACTATTTGTATTGTCTAAGCATTGGATGCACTCAGATAACAACTTTTTTGTGTTGATGTCTACAGCCATGAAACAACTTTCAAACTACTCACAATCATGTGGAAAGTTAACCTAAGGTGTTTCCATTAGGTTTGCAGTAGGTGCCTTGGTGTAAAATTGAAATGTATACTATTTGTATTGTCTAAGCATTGCATGCACTCAGATAACAACTTTTTTGTTTTGATGTGTACAGCCATGAAACAACTTTCAAACTACTCATAATCATGTGGAAAGTTAACCTAAAGTGTTTCCATTAGGTTTGCAGTAAGTGCTTTGGTGTAAAATTGAAATGTATACTATTTGTATTGTCTAAGCATTGGATGCACTCAGATATCAACTTTTTTGTGTTGATGTCTACAGCCATGAAACAACTTTCAAACTACTCACAATCATGTGGAAAGTTAACCTAAGGTGTTTCCATTAGGTTTGCAGTAGGTGCTTTGGTGTAAAATTGAAATGTATACTATTTGTATTGTCTAAGCATTGCATGCACTCAGATAACAACTTTTTTGTGTTGATGTGTACAGCCATGAAACAACTTTCAAACTACTCATAATCATGTGGAAAGTTAACCTAAAGTGTTTCCATTAGGTTTGCAGTAAGTGCTTTGGTGTAAAATTGAAATGTATACTATTTGTATTGTCTAAGCATTGCATGCACTCAGATAACAACTTTTTTGTGTTGATGTGTACAGCCATGAAACAACTTTCAAACTACTCATAATCATGTGGGAAGTTAACCTAAGGTGTTTCCATTAGGTTTGCAGTAAGTGGTTTGGAGTAAAATTGAAATGTATACTATTTGTATTGTCTAAGCATTGCATGCACTGAGATAACAACTTTTTTGTGTTGATGTCTACAGCCATGAAACAACTTTCAAACTACTCATAATCATGTGGAAAGTTAACCTAAAGTGTTTCCATTAGGTTTGCAGTAAGTGCTTTGGTGTAAAATTGAAATGTATACTATTTGTATTGTCTAAGCATTGCATGCACTCAGATAACAACTTTTTTGTGTTGATGTGTACAGCCATGAAACAACTTTCAAACTACTCATAATCATGTGGGAAGTTAACCTAAGGTGTTTCCATTAGATTTGCAGTAAGTGGTTTGGAGTAAAATTGAAATGTATACTATTTGTATTGTCTAAGCATTGCATGCACTCAGATAACAACTTTTTTGTTTTGATGTGTACAGCCATGAAACAACTTTCAAACTACTCATAATCATGTGGGAAGTTAACCTAAGGTGTTTCCATTAGGTTTGCAGTAAGTGCTTTGGTGTAAAATTGAAATGTATACTATTTGTATTGTCTAAGCATTGGATGCACTCAGATAGCAACTTTTTTGTGTTGATGTCTACAGCCATGAAACAACTTTCAAACTACTCACAATCATGTGGAAAGTTAACCTAAGGTGTTTCCATTAGTTTTGCAGTAGGTGCTTTGGTGTAAAATTGAAATGTATACTATTTGTATTGTCTAAGCATTGCATGCACTCAGATAACAACTTTTTTGTTTTGATGTGTACAGCCATGAAACAACTTTCAAACTACTCATAATCATGTGGAAAGTTAACCTAAAGTGTTTCCATTAGGTTTGCCGTAAGTGCTTTGGTGTAAAATTGAAATGTATACTATTTGTATTGTCTAAGCATTGGATGCACTCAGATAACAACTTTTTTGTGTTGATGTCTACAGCCATGAAACAACTTTCAAACTACTCACAATCATGTGGAAAGTTAACCTAAGGTGTTTCCATTAGGTTTGCAGTAGGTGCTTTGGTGTAAAATTGAAATGTATACTATTTGTATTGTCTAAGCATTGCATGCACTCAGATAACAACTTTTTTGTGTTGATGTGTAGAGCCATGAAACAACTTTCAAACTACTCATAATCATGTGGGAAGTTAACCTAAGGTGTTTCCATTAGGTTTGCAGTAAGTGGTTTGGAGTAAAATTGAAATGTATACTATTTGTATTGTCTAAGCATTGCATGCACTGAGATAACAACTTTTTTGTGTTGATGTCTACAGCCATGAAACAACTTTCAAACTACTCACAATCATGTGGAAAGTTAACCTAAGGTGTTTCCATTAGGTTTGCAGTAGGTGCTTTGGTGTAAAATTGAAATGTATACTATTTGTATTGTCTAAGCATTGCATGCACTCAGATAACAACTTTTTTGTTTTGATGTGTACAGCCATGAAACAACTTTCAAACTACTCATAATCATGTGGAAAGTTAACCTAAAGTGTTTCCATTAGGTTTGCAGTAAGTGCTTTGGTGTAAAATTGAAATGTATACTATTTGTATTGTCTAAGCATTGGATGCACTCAGATAACAACTTTTTTGTGTTGATGTCTACAGCCATGAAACAACTTTCAAACTACTCACAATCATGTGGAAAGTTAACCTAAGGTGTTTCCATTAGGTTTGCAGTAGGTGCTTTGGTGTAAAATTGAAATGTATACTATTTGTATTGTCTAAGCATTGCATGCACTCAGATAACAACTTTTTTGTGTTGATGTGTACAGCCATGAAACAACTTTCAAACTACTCATAATCATGTGGGAAGTTAACCTAAGGTGTTTCCATTAGGTTTGCAGTAAGTGGTTTGGAGTAAAATTGAAATGTATACTATTTGTATTGTCTAAGCATTGCATGCACTCAGATAACAACTTTTTTGTTTTGATGTGTACAGCCATGAAACAACTTTCAAACTACTCATAATCATGTGGGAAGTTAACCTAAGGTGTTTCCATTAGGTTTGCAGTAAGTGCTTTGGTGTAAAATTGAAATGTATACTATTTGTATTGTCTAAGCATTGGATGCACTCAGATAGCAACTTTTTTGTGTTGATGTCTACAGCCATGAAACAACTTTCAAACTACTCACAATCATGTGGAAAGTTAACCTAAGGTGTTTCCATTAGTTTTGCAGTAGGTGCTTTGGTGTAAAATTGAAATGTATACTATTTGTATTGTCTAAGCATTGCATGCACTCAGATAACAACTTTTTTGTTTTGATGTGTACAGCCATGAAACAACTTTCAAACTACTCATAATCATGTGGAAAGTTAACCTAAAGTGTTTCCATTAGGTTTGCCGTAAGTGCTTTGGTGTAAAATTGAAATGTATACTATTTGTATTGTCTAAGCATTGGATGCACTCAGATAACAACTTTTTTGTGTTGATGTCTACAGCCATGAAACAACTTTCAAACTACTCACAATCATGTGGAAAGTTAACCTAAGGTGTTTCCATTAGGTTTGCAGTAGGTGCTTTGGTGTAAAATTGAAATGTATACTATTTGTATTGTCTAAGCATTGCATGCACTCAGATAACAACTTTTTTGTGTTGATGTGTAGAGCCATGAAACAACTTTCAAACTACTCATAATCATGTGGGAAGTTAACCTAAGGTGTTTCCATTAGGTTTGCAGTAAGTGGTTTGGAGTAAAATTGAAATGTATACTATTTGTATTGTCTAAGCATTGCATGCACTGAGATAACAACTTTTTTGTGTTGATGTCTACAGCCATGAAACAACTTTCAAACTACTCACAATCATGTGGAAAGTTAACCTAAGGTGTTTCCATTAGGTTTGCAGTAGGTGCTTTGGTGTAAAATTGAAATGTATACTATTTGTATTGTCTAAGCATTGCATGCACTCAGATAACAACTTTTTTGTTTTGATGTGTACAGCCATGAAACAACTTTCAAACTACTCATAATCATGTGGAAAGTTAACCTAAAGTGTTTCCATTAGGTTTGCAGTAAGTGCTTTGGTGTAAAATTGAAATGTATACTATTTGTATTGTCTAAGCATTGGATGCACTCAGATAACAACTTTTTTGTGTTGATGTCTACAGCCATGAAACAACTTTCAAACTACTCACAATCATGTGGAAAGTTAACCTAAGGTGTTTCCATTAGGTTTGCAGTAGGTGCTTTGGTGTAAAATTGAAATGTATACTATTTGTATTGTCTAAGCATTGCATGCACTCAGATAACAACTTTTTTGTGTTGATGTGTACAGCCATGAAACAACTTTCAAACTACTCATAATCATGTGGAAAGTTAACCTAAAGTGTTTCCATTAGGTTTGCAGTAAGTGCTTTGGTGTAAAATTGAAATGTATACTATTTGTATTGTCTAAGCATTGCATGCACTCAGATAACAACTTTTTTGTGTTGATGTGTACAGCCATGAAACAACTTTCAAACTACTCATAATCATGTGGGAAGTTAACCTAAGGTGTTTCCATTAGGTTTGCAGTAAGTGGTTTGGAGTAAAATTGAAATGTATACTATTTGTATTGTCTAAGCATTGCATGCACTGAGATAACAACTTTTTTGTGTTGATGTCTACAGCCATGAAACAACTTTCAAACTACTCATAATCATGTGGAAAGTTAACCTAAAGTGTTTCCATTAGGTTTGCAGTAAGTGCTTTGGTGTAAAATTGAAATGTATACTATTTGTATTGTCTAAGCATTGGATGCACTCAGATAACAACTTTTTTGTGTTGATGTCTACAGCCATGAAACAACTTTCAAACTACTCACAATCATGTGGAAAGTTAACTTAAGGTGTTTCCATTAGGTTTACAGTAGGTGCTTTGGTGTAAAATTGAAATGTATACTATTTGTATTGTCTAAGCATTGCATGCACTCAGATAACAACTTTTTTGTGTTGATGTGTACAGCCATGAAACAACTTTCAAACTACTCATAATCATGTGGAAAGTTAACCTAAAGTGTTTCCATTAGGTTTGCAGTAAGTGCTTTGGTGTAAAATTGAAATGTATACTATTTGTATTGTCTAAGCATTGCATGCTCTCAGATAACAACTTTCTTGTGTTGATGTGTACAGCCATGAAACAACTTTCAAACTACTCATAATCATGTGGGAAGTTAACCTAAGGTGTTTCCATTAGGTTTGCAGTAAGTACTTTGGTGTAAAATTGAAATGTATACTGCTTTTATGTCAAAGCATTCTATTCACTGTGAAATCAACTTTTTTGTCTTTATGTGCACAGTAATGAAACAACTTTCAGACATCTCAGAATCATGTGGGAAGTTAATCTAAGTTGTTTCCATTAGGTTTGCAGTAAGTGCTTTGGTGTAAAATTGAAATGTATACTATTTGTATTGTCTAAGCATTGCATGCACTTAGATAGCAACTTTTTTGTGTTGATGTGTACAGCCATGAAACAACTTTCAAACTACTCATAATCATGTGGAAAGTTAACCTAAAGTGTTTCCATTAGGGTTGCAGTAAGTGCTTTGGTGTAAAATTGAAATGTATACTATTTGTATTGTCTAAGCATTGCATGCACTGAGATAACAACTTTTTTGTGTTGATGTGTACAGCCATGAAACAACTTTCAAACTACTCATAATCATGTGGGAAGTTAACCTAAGGTGTTTCCATTAGGTTTGCAGTAAGTGCTTTGGAGTAAAATTGAAATGTATACTATTTGTATTGTCTAAGCATTGCATGCTCTCAGATAACAACTTTCTTGTGTTGATGTGTAAGGCCATGAAACAACTTTCAAACTACTCATAATCATGTGGGAAGTTAACCTAAGGTGTTTCCATTAGTTTTGCAGTAGGTGCTTTGGTGTAAAATTGAAATGTATACTATTTGTATTGTCTAAGCATTGCATGCACTCAGATAACAACTTTTTTGTTTTGATGTGTACAGCCATGAAACAACTTTCAAACTACTCATAATCATGTGGAAAGTTAACCTAAAGTGTTTCCATTAGGTTTGCCGTAAGTGCTTTGGTGTAAAATTGAAATGTATACTATTTGTATTGTCTAAGCATTGGATGCACTCAGATAACAACTTTTTTGTGTTGATGTCTACAGCCATGAAACAACTTTCAAACTACTCACAATCATGTGGAAAGTTAACCTAAGGTGTTTCCATTAGGTTTGCAGTAGGTGCTTTGGTGTAAAATTGAAATGTATACTATTTGTATTGTCTAAGCATTGCATGCACTCAGATAACAACTTTTTTGTGTTGATGTGTAGAGCCATGAAACAACTTTCAAACTACTCATAATCATGTGGGAAGTTAACCTAAGGTGTTTCCATTAGGTTTGCAGTAAGTGGTTTGGAGTAAAATTGAAATGTATACTATTTGTATTGTCTAAGCATTGCATGCACTGAGATAACAACTTTTTTGTGTTGATGTCTACAGCCATGAAACAACTTTCAAACTACTCACAATCATGTGGAAAGTTAACCTAAGGTGTTTCCATTAGGTTTGCAGTAGGTGCTTTGGTGTAAAATTGAAATGTATACTATTTGTATTGTCTAAGCATTGCATGCACTCAGATAACAACTTTTTTGTTTTGATGTGTACAGCCATGAAACAACTTTCAAACTACTCATAATCATGTGGAAAGTTAACCTAAAGTGTTTCCATTAGGTTTGCAGTAAGTGCTTTGGTGTAAAATTGAAATGTATACTATTTGTATTGTCTAAGCATTGGATGCACTCAGATAACAACTTTTTTGTGTTGATGTCTACAGCCATGAAACAACTTTCAAACTACTCACAATCATGTGGAAAGTTAACCTAAGGTGTTTCCATTAGGTTTGCAGTAGGTGCTTTGGTGTAAAATTGAAATGTATACTATTTGTATTGTCTAAGCATTGCATGCACTCAGATAACAACTTTTTTGTGTTGATGTGTACAGCCATGAAACAACTTTCAAACTACTCATAATCATGTGGAAAGTTAACCTAAAGTGTTTCCATTAGGTTTGCAGTAAGTGCTTTGGTGTAAAATTGAAATGTATACTATTTGTATTGTCTAAGCATTGCATGCACTCAGATAACAACTTTTTTGTGTTGATGTGTACAGCCATGAAACAACTTTCAAACTACTCATAATCATGTGGGAAGTTAACCTAAGGTGTTTCCATTAGGTTTGCAGTAAGTGGTTTGGAGTAAAATTGAAATGTATACTATTTGTATTGTCTAAGCATTGCATGCACTGAGATAACAACTTTTTTGTGTTGATGTCTACAGCCATGAAACAACTTTCAAACTACTCATAATCATGTGGAAAGTTAACCTAAAGTGTTTCCATTAGGTTTGCAGTAAGTGCTTTGGTGTAAAATTGAAATGTATACTATTTGTATTGTCTAAGCATTGGATGCACTCAGATAACAACTTTTTTGTGTTGATGTCTACAGCCATGAAACAACTTTCAAACTACTCACAATCATGTGGAAAGTTAACTTAAGGTGTTTCCATTAGGTTTACAGTAGGTGCTTTGGTGTAAAATTGAAATGTATACTATTTGTATTGTCTAAGCATTGCATGCACTCAGATAACAACTTTTTTGTGTTGATGTGTACAGCCATGAAACAACTTTCAAACTACTCATAATCATGTGGAAAGTTAACCTAAAGTGTTTCCATTAGGTTTGCAGTAAGTGCTTTGGTGTAAAATTGAAATGTATACTATTTGTATTGTCTAAGCATTGCATGCTCTCAGATAACAACTTTCTTGTGTTGATGTGTACAGCCATGAAACAACTTTCAAACTACTCATAATCATGTGGGAAGTTAACCTAAGGTGTTTCCATTAGGTTTGCAGTAAGTACTTTGGTGTAAAATTGAAATGTATACTGCTTTTATGTCAAAGCATTCTATTCACTGTGAAATCAACTTTTTTGTCTTTATGTGCACAGTAATGAAACAACTTTCAGACATCTCAGAATCATGTGGGAAGTTAATCTAAGTTGTTTCCATTAGGTTTGCAGTAAGTGCTTTGGTGTAAAATTGAAATGTATACTATTTGTATTGTCTAAGCATTGCATGCACTTAGATAGCAACTTTTTTGTGTTGATGTGTACAGCCATGAAACAACTTTCAAACTACTCATAATCATGTGGAAAGTTAACCTAAAGTGTTTCCATTAGGGTTGCAGTAAGTGCTTTGGTGTAAAATTGAAATGTATACTATTTGTATTGTCTAAGCATTGCATGCACTGAGATAACAACTTTTTTGTGTTGATGTGTACAGCCATGAAACAACTTTCAAACTACTCATAATCATGTGGGAAGTTAACCTAAGGTGTTTCCATTAGGTTTGCAGTAAGTGCTTTGGAGTAAAATTGAAATGTATACTATTTGTATTGTCTAAGCATTGCATGCTCTCAGATAACAACTTTCTTGTGTTGATGTGTAAGGCCATGAAACAACTTTCAAACTACTCATAATCATGTGGGAAGTTAACCTAAGGTGTTTCCATTAGTTTTGCAGTAGGTGCTTTGGTGTAAAATTGAAATGTATACTATTTGTATTGTCTAAGCATTGCATGCACTCAGATAACAACTTTTTTGTTTTGATGTGTACAGCCATGAAACAACTTTCAAACTACTCATAATCATGTGGAAAGTTAACCTAAAGTGTTTCCATTAGGTTTGCCGTAAGTGCTTTGGTGTAAAATTGAAATGTATACTATTTGTATTGTCTAAGCATTGGATGCACTCAGATAACAACTTTTTTGTGTTGATGTCTACAGCCATGAAACAACTTTCAAACTACTCACAATCATGTGGAAAGTTAACCTAAGGTGTTTCCATTAGGTTTGCAGTAGGTGCTTTGGTGTAAAATTGAAATGTATACTATTTGTATTGTCTAAGCATTGCATGCACTCAGATAACAACTTTTTTGTGTTGATGTGTAGAGCCATGAAACAACTTTCAAACTACTCATAATCATGTGGGAAGTTAACCTAAGGTGTTTCCATTAGGTTTGCAGTAAGTGGTTTGGAGTAAAATTGAAATGTATACTATTTGTATTGTCTAAGCATTGCATGCACTGAGATAACAACTTTTTTGTGTTGATGTCTACAGCCATGAAACAACTTTCAAACTACTCACAATCATGTGGAAAGTTAACCTAAGGTGTTTCCATTAGGTTTGCAGTAGGTGCTTTGGTGTAAAATTGAAATGTATACTATTTGTATTGTCTAAGCATTGCATGCACTCAGATAACAACTTTTTTGTTTTGATGTGTACAGCCATGAAACAACTTTCAAACTACTCATAATCATGTGGAAAGTTAACCTAAAGTGTTTCCATTAGGTTTGCAGTAAGTGCTTTGGTGTAAAATTGAAATGTATACTATTTGTATTGTCTAAGCATTGGATGCACTCAGATAACAACTTTTTTGTGTTGATGTCTACAGCCATGAAACAACTTTCAAACTACTCACAATCATGTGGAAAGTTAACCTAAGGTGTTTCCATTAGGTTTGCAGTAGGTGCTTTGGTGTAAAATTGAAATGTATACTATTTGTATTGTCTAAGCATTGCATGCACTCAGATAACAACTTTTTTGTGTTGATGTGTACAGCCATGAAACAACTTTCAAACTACTCATAATCATGTGGAAAGTTAACCTAAAGTGTTTCCATTAGGTTTGCAGTAAGTGCTTTGGTGTAAAATTGAAATGTATACTATTTGTATTGTCTAAGCATTGCATGCACTCAGATAACAACTTTTTTGTGTTGATGTGTACAGCCATGAAACAACTTTCAAACTACTCATAATCATGTGGGAAGTTAACCTAAGGTGTTTCCATTAGGTTTGCAGTAAGTGGTTTGGAGTAAAATTGAAATGTATACTATTTGTATTGTCTAAGCATTGCATGCACTGAGATAACAACTTTTTTGTGTTGATGTCTACAGCCATGAAACAACTTTCAAACTACTCATAATCATGTGGAAAGTTAACCTAAAGTGTTTCCATTAGGTTTGCAGTAAGTGCTTTGGTGTAAAATTGAAATGTATACTATTTGTATTGTCTAAGCATTGGATGCACTCAGATAACAACTTTTTTGTGTTGATGTCTACAGCCATGAAACAACTTTCAAACTACTCACAATCATGTGGAAAGTTAACTTAAGGTGTTTCCATTAGGTTTACAGTAGGTGCTTTGGTGTAAAATTGAAATGTATACTATTTGTATTGTCTAAGCATTGCATGCACTCAGATAACAACTTTTTTGTGTTGATGTGTACAGCCATGAAACAACTTTCAAACTACTCATAATCATGTGGAAAGTTAACCTAAAGTGTTTCCATTAGGTTTGCAGTAAGTGCTTTGGTGTAAAATTGAAATGTATACTATTTGTATTGTCTAAGCATTGCATGCTCTCAGATAACAACTTTCTTGTGTTGATGTGTACAGCCATGAAACAACTTTCAAACTACTCATAATCATGTGGGAAGTTAACCTAAGGTGTTTCCATTAGGTTTGCAGTAAGTACTTTGGTGTAAAATTGAAATGTATACTGCTTTTATGTCAAAGCATTCTATTCACTGTGAAATCAACTTTTTTGTCTTTATGTGCACAGTAATGAAACAACTTTCAGACATCTCAGAATCATGTGGGAAGTTAATCTAAGTTGTTTCCATTAGGTTTGCAGTAAGTGCTTTGGTGTAAAATTGAAATGTATACTATTTGTATTGTCTAAGCATTGCATGCACTTAGATAGCAACTTTTTTGTGTTGATGTGTACAGCCATGAAACAACTTTCAAACTACTCATAATCATGTGGAAAGTTAACCTAAAGTGTTTCCATTAGGGTTGCAGTAAGTGCTTTGGTGTAAAATTGAAATGTATACTATTTGTATTGTCTAAGCATTGCATGCACTGAGATAACAACTTTTTTGTGTTGATGTGTACAGCCATGAAACAACTTTCAAACTACTCATAATCATGTGGGAAGTTAACCTAAGGTGTTTCCATTAGGTTTGCAGTAAGTGCTTTGGAGTAAAATTGAAATGTCTACTATTTGTATTGTCTAAGCATTGCATGCTCTCAGATAACAACTTTCTTGTGTTGATGTGTAAGGCCATGAAACAACTTTCAAACTACTCATAATCATGTGGGAAGTTAACCTAAGGTGTTTCCATTAGGTTTGCAGTAAGTGCTTTGGAGTAAAATTGAAATGTATACTATTTGTATTGTCTAAGCATTGCATGCACTGAGATAACAACTTTTTTGTGTTGATGTCTACAGCCATGAAACAACTTTCAAACTACTCACAATCATGTGGAAAGTTAACCTAAGGTGTTTCCATTAGGTTTGCAGTAGGTGCTTTGGTGTAAAATTCAGATGTGTACTACCTTAATGTCAGAGCATAGTAGTACTGAGAAAGTAACTTTTTTGTCTTGATGAACTGAGGCATGAAACAACTATAAACCTAGTCATACTCATCTGGTAAGTTAACCAAATGTGTTTGCATTAGGTTTGCAGTCAAGACTTTTGAGTACAATTGAAATGTATACTACTTTTATGTCAAAGCATTCTATTCTCTGTGAAATCAACTTTTTTGTCTTTATGTGCACAGGTATGAAACAACTTTCAGACATCTCAGAATCATGTGGGAAGTTAACCTAAAGTGTTTCCATTAGGTTTGCAGTAAGTGCTTTGGTGTAAAATTGAAATGTATACTATTTGTATTGTCTAAGCATTGCATGCACTGAGATAACAACCTTTTTGTGTTGATGTCTACAGCCATGAAACAACTTTCAAACTACTCACAATCATGTGGAAAGTTAACCTAAGGTGTTTCCATTAGGTTTGCAGTAGGTGCTTTGGAGTAAAATTGAAATGTATACTATTTGTATTGTCTAAGCATTGCATGCACTCAGATAACAACTTTTTTGTGTTGATGTCTACAGCCATGAAACAACTTTCAAACTACTCACAATCATGTGGAAAGTTAACCTAAGGTGTTTCCATTAGGTTTGCAGTAGGTGCTTTGGTGTAAAATTGAAATGTATTCTATTTGTATTGTCTAAGCATTGCATGCACTCAGATAACAACTTTTTTGTTTTGATGTGTACAGCCATGAAACAACTTTCAAACTACTCATAATCATGTGGGAAGTTAACCTAAGGTGTTTCCATTAGGTTTGCAGTAAGTGCTTTGGTGTAAAATTGAAATGTATACTATTTGTATTGTCTAAGCTTTGCATGCACTCAGATAACAACTTCTTTGTGTTGATGTCTACAGCCATGAAACAACTTTCAAACTACTCACAATCATGTGGAAAGTTAACCTAAGGTGTTTCCATTAGGTTTGCAGTAGGTGCTTTGGTGTAAAATTGAAATGTATACTATTTGTATTGTCTAAGCATTGCATGCACTCAGATAACAACTTTTTTGTTTTGATGTGTACAGCCATGAAACAACTTTCAAACTACTCATAATCATGTGGAAAGTTAACCTAAAGTGTTTCCATTAGGTTTGCAGTAAGTGCTTTGGTGTAAAATTGAAATGTATACTATTTGTATTGTCTAAGCATTGGATGCACTCAGATAACAACTTTTTTGTGTTGATGTCTACAGCCATGAAACAACTTTCAAACTACTCACAATCATGTGGAAAGTTAACCTAAGGTGTTTCCATTAGGTTTGCAGTAGGTGCTTTGGTGTAAAATTGAAATGTATACTATTTGTATTGTCTAAGCATTGCATGCACTCAGATAACAACTTTTTTGTGTTGATGTGTACAGCCATGAAACAACTTTCAAACTACTCATAATCATGTGGAAAGTTAACCTAAAGTGTTTCCATTAGGTTTGCAGTAAGTGCTTTGGTGTAAAATTGAAATGTATACTATTTGTATTGTCTAAGCATTGCATGCACTCAGATAACAACTTTTTTGTGTTGATGTGTACAGCCATGAAACAACTTTCAAACTACTCATAATCATGTGGGAAGTTAACCTAAGGTGTTTCCATTAGGTTTGCAGTAAGTGGTTTGGAGTAAAATTGAAATGTATACTATTTGTATTGTCTAAGCATTGCATGCACTGAGATAACAACTTTTTTGTGTTGATGTCTACAGCCATGAAACAACTTTCAAACTACTCATAATCATGTGGAAAGTTAACCTAAAGTGTTTCCATTAGGTTTGCAGTAAGTGCTTTGGTGTAAAATTGAAATGTATACTATTTGTATTGTCTAAGCATTGGATGCACTCAGATAACAACTTTTTTGTGTTGATGTCTACAGCCATGAAACAACTTTCAAACTACTCACAATC
Source organism: Mobula birostris (assembly GCF_030028105.1). Lineage (NCBI taxonomy): Eukaryota > Metazoa > Chordata > Chondrichthyes > Myliobatiformes > Myliobatidae > Mobula > Mobula birostris. The sequence goes on along the minus strand of NW_027278419.1, from coordinate 74,825 downwards.
ATGTGGAAAGTTAACTTAAGGTGTTTCCATTAGGTTTACAGTAGGTGCTTTGGTGTAAAATTGAAATGTATACTATTTGTATTGTCTAAGCATTGCATGCACTCAGATAACAACTTTTTTGTGTTGATGTGTACAGCCATGAAACAACTTTCAAACTACTCATAATCATGTGGAAAGTTAACCTAAAGTGTTTCCATTAGGTTTGCAGTAAGTGCTTTGGTGTAAAATTGAAATGTATACTATTTGTATTGTCTAAGCATTGCATACTCTCAGATAACAACTTTCTTGTGTTGATGTGTACAGCCATGAAACAACTTTCAAACTACTCATAATCATGTGGGAAGTTAACCTAAGGTGTTTCCATTAGGTTTGCAGTAAGTACTTTGGTGTAAAATTGAAATGTATACTGCTTTTATGTCAAAGCATTCTATTCACTGTGAAATCAACTTTTTGTCTTTATGTGCACAGTAATGAAACAACTTTCAGACATCTCAGAATCATGTGGGAAGTTAATCTAAGTTGTTTCCATTAGGTTTGCAGTAAGTGCTTTGGTGTAAAATTGAAATGTATACTATTTGTATTGTCTAAGCATTGCATGCACTTAGATAGCAACTTTTTTGTGTTGATGTGTACAGCCATGAAACAACTTTCAAACTACTCATAATCATGTGGAAAGTTAACCTAAAGTGTTTCCATTAGGGTTGCAGTAAGTGCTTTGGTGTAAAATTGAAATGTATACTATTTGTATTGTCTAAGCATTGCATGCACTGAGATAACAACTTTTTTGTGTTGATGTGTACAGCCATGAAACAACTTTCAAACTACTCATAATCATGTGGGAAGTTAACCTAAGGTGTTTCCATTAGGTTTGCAGTAAGTGCTTTGGAGTAAAATTGAAATGTATACTATTTGTATTGTCTAAGCATTGCATGCTCTCAGATAACAACTTTCTTGTGTTGATGTGTAAGGCCATGAAACAACTTTCAAACTACTCATAATCATGTGGGAAGTTAACCTAAGGTGTTTCCATTAGGTTTGCAGTAAGTGCTTTGGAGTAAAATTGAAATGTATACTATTTGTATTGTCTAAGCATTGCATGCACTGAGATAACAACTTTTTTGTGTTGATGTCTACAGCCATGAAACAACTTTCAAACTACTCACAATCATGTGGAAAGTTAACCTAAGGTGTTTCCATTAGGTTTGCAGTAGGTGCTTTGGTGTAAAATTCAGATGTGTACTACCTTAATGTCAGAGCATAGTAGTACTGAGAAAGTAACTTTTTTGTCTTGATGAACTGAGGCATGAAACAACTATAAACCTAGTCATACTCATCTGGTAAGTTAACCAAATGTGTTTGCATTAGGTTTGCAGTCAAGACTTTTGAGTACAATTGAAATGTATACTACTTTTATGTCAAAGCATTCTATTCACTGTGAAATCAACTTTTTTGTCTTTATGTGCACAGGTATGAAACAACTTTCAGACATCTCAGAATCATGTGGGAAGTTAACCTAAAGTGTTTCCATTAGGTTTGCAGTAAGTGCTTTGGTGTAAAATTGAAATGTATACTATTTGTATTGTCTAAGCATTGCATGCACTGAGATAACAACCTTTTTGTGTTGATGTCTACAGCCATGAAACAACTTTCAAACTACTCACAATCATGTGGAAAGTTAACCTAAGGTGTTTCCATTAGGTTTGCAGTAGGTGCTTTGGAGTAAAATTGAAATGTATACTATTTGTATTGTCTAAGCATTGCATGCACTCAGATAACAACTTTTTTGTGTTGATGTCTACAGCCATGAAACAACTTTCAAACTACTCACAATCATGTGGAAAGTTAACCTAAGGTGTTTCCATTAGGTTTGCAGTAGGTGCTTTGGTGTAAAATTGAAATGTATTCTATTTGTATTGTCTAAGCATTGCATGCACTCAGATAACAACTTTTTTGTTTTGATGTGTACAGCCATGAAACAACTTTCAAACTACTCATAATCATGTGGGAAGTTAACCTAAGGTGTTTCCATTAGGTTTGCAGTAAGTGCTTTGGTGTAAAATTGAAATGTATACTATTTGTATTGTCTAAGCATTGGATGCACTCAGATAACAACTTCTTTGTGTTGATGTCTACAGCCATGAAACAACTTTCAAACTACTCATAATCATGTGGAAAGTTAACCTAAAGTGTTTCCATTAGGGTTGCAGTAAGTGCTTTGGTGTAAAATTGAAATGTATACTATTTGTATTGTCTAAGCATTGCATGCACTGAGATAACAACTTTTTTGTGTTGATGTGTACAGCCATGAAACAACTTTCAAACTACTCATAATCATGTGGGAAGTTAACCTAAGGTGTTTCCATTAGGTTTGCAGTAAGTACTTTGGTGTAAAATTGAAATGTATACTGCTTTTATGTCAAAGCATTCTATTCACTGTGAAATCAACTTTTTTGTCTTTATGTGCACAGTAATGAAACAACTTTCAGACATCTCAGAATCATGTGGGAAGTTAATCTAAGTTGTTTCCATTAGGTTTGCAGTAAGTGCTTTGGTGTAAAATTGAAATGTATACTATTTGTATTGTCTAAGCATTGCATGCACTTAGATAGCAACTTTTTTGTGTTGATGTGTACAGCCATGAAACAACTTTCAAACTACTCATAATCATGTGGAAAGTTAACCTAAAGTGTTTCCATTAGGGTTGCAGTAAGTGCTTTGGTGTAAAATTGAAATGTATACTATTTGTATTGTCTAAGCATTGCATGCACTGAGATAACAACTTTTTTGTGTTGATGTGTACAGCCATGAAACAACTTTCAAACTACTCATAATCATGTGGGAAGTTAACCTAAGGTGTTTCCATTAGGTTTGCAGTAAGTGCTTTGGAGTAAAATTGAAATGTATACTATTTGTATTGTCTAAGCATTGCATGCTCTCAGATAACAACTTTCTTGTGTTGATGTGTAAGGCCATGAAACAACTTTCAAACTACTCATAATCATGTGGGAAGTTAACCTAAGGTGTTTCCATTAGGTTTGCAGTAAGTGCTTTGGAGTAAAATTGAAATGTATACTATTTGTATTGTCTAAGCATTGCATGCACTGAGATAACAACTTTTTTGTGTTGATGTCTACAGCCATGAAACAACTTTCAAACTACTCACAATCATGTGGAAAGTTAACCTAAGGTGTTTCCATTAGGTTTGCAGTAGGTGCTTTGGTGTAAAATTCAGATGTGTACTACCTTAATGTCAGAGCATAGTAGTACTGAGAAAGTAACTTTTTTGTCTTGATGAACTGAGGCATGAAACAACTATAAACCTAGTCATACTCATCTGGTAAGTTAACCAAATGTGTTTGCATTAGGTTTGCAGTCAAGACTTTTGAGTACAATTGAAATGTATACTACTTTTATGTCAAAGCATTCTATTCACTGTGAAATCAACTTTTTTGTCTTTATGTGCACAGGTATGAAACAACTTTCAGACATCTCAGAATCATGTGGGAAGTTAACCTAAAGTGTTTCCATTAGGTTTGCAGTAAGTGCTTTGGTGTAAAATTGAAATGTATACTATTTGTATTGTCTAAGCATTGCATGCACTGAGATAACAACCTTTTTGTGTTGATGTCTACAGCCATGAAACAACTTTCAAACTACTCACAATCATGTGGAAAGTTAACCTAAGGTGTTTCCATTAGGTTTGCAGTAGGTGCTTTGGAGTAAAATTGAAATGTATACTATTTGTATTGTCTAAGCATTGCATGCACTCAGATAACAACTTTTTTGTGTTGATGTCTACAGCCATGAAACAACTTTCAAACTACTCACAATCATGTGGAAAGTTAACCTAAGGTGTTTCCATTAGGTTTGCAGTAGGTGCTTTGGTGTAAAATTGAAATGTATTCTATTTGTATTGTCTAAGCATTGCATGCACTCAGATAACAACTTTTTTGTTTTGATGTGTACAGCCATGAAACAACTTTCAAACTACTCATAATCATGTGGGAAGTTAACCTAAGGTGTTTCCATTAGGTTTGCAGTAAGTGCTTTGGTGTAAAATTGAAATGTATACTATTTGTATTGTCTAAGCATTGGATGCACTCAGATAACAACTTCTTTGTGTTGATGTCTACAGCCATGAAACAACTTTCAAACTACTCACAATCATGTGGAAAGTTAACCTAAGGTGTTTCCATTAGGTTTGCAGTAGGTGCTTTGGTGTAAAATTGAAATGTATACTATTTGTATTGTCTAAGCATTGCATGCACTCAGATAACAACTTTTTTGTTTTGATGTGTACAGCCATGAAACAACTTTCAAACTACTCATAATCATGTGGAAAGTTAACCTAAAGTGTTTCCATTAGGTTTGCAGTAAGTGCTTTGGTGTAAAATTGAAATGTATACTATTTGTATTGTCTAAGCATTGGATGCACTCAGATAACAACTTTTTTGTGTTGATGTCTACAGCCATGAAACAACTTTCAAACTACTCACAATCATGTGGAAAGTTAACCTAAGGTGTTTCCATTAGGTTTGCAGTAGGTGCTTTGGTGTAAAATTGAAATGTATAGTATTTGTATTGTCTAAGCATTGCATGCACTCAGATAACAACTTTTTTGTGTTGATGTGTACAGCCATGAAACAACTTTCAAACTACTCATAATCATGTGGAAAGTTAACCTAAAGTGTTTCCATTAGGTTTGCAGTAAGTGCTTTGGTGTAAAATTGAAATGTATACTATTTGTATTGTCTAAGCATTGCATGCACTCAGATAACAACTTTTTTGTGTTGATGTGTACAGCCATGAAACAACTTTCAAACTACTCATAATCATGTGGGAAGTTAACCTAAGGTGTTTCCATTAGGTTTGCAGTAAGTGGTTTGGAGTAAAATTGAAATGTATACTATTTGTATTGTCTAAGCATTGCATGCACTGAGATAACAACTTTTTTGTGTTGATGTCTACAGCCATGAAACAACTTTCAAACTACTCATAATCATGTGGAAAGTTAACCTAAAGTGTTTCCATTAGGTTTGCAGTAAGTGCTTTGGTGTAAAATTGAAATGTATACTATTTGTATTGTCTAAGCATTGGATGCACTCAGATAACAACTTTTTTGTGTTGATGTCTATAGCCATGAAACAACTTTCAAACTACTCACAATCATGTGGAAAGTTAACTTAAGGTGTTTCCATTAGGTTTACAGTAGGTGCTTTGGTGTAAAATTGAAATGTATACTATTTGTATTGTCTAAGCATTGCATGCACTCAGATAACAACTTTTTTGTGTTGATGTGTACAGCCATGAAACAACTTTCAAACTACTCATAATCATGTGGAAAGTTAACCTAAAGTGTTTCCATTAGGTTTGCAGTAAGTGCTTTGGTGTAAAATTGAAATGTATACTATTTGTATTGTCTAAGCATTGCATGCTCTCAGATAACAACTTTCTTGTGTTGATGTGTACAGCCATGAAACAACTTTCAAACTACTCATAATCATGTGGGAAGTTAACCTAAGGTGTTTCCATTAGGTTTGCAGTAAGTACTTTGGTGTAAAATTGAAATGTATACTGCTTTTATGTCAAAGCATTCTATTCACTGTGAAATCAACTTTTTTGTCTTTATGTGCACAGTAATGAAACAACTTTCAGACATCTCAGAATCATGTGGGAAGTTAATCTAAGTTGTTTCCATTAGGTTTGCAGTAAGTGCTTTGGTGTAAAATTGAAATGTATACTATTTGTATTGTCTAAGCATTGCATGCACTTAGATAGCAACTTTTTTGTGTTGATGTGTACAGCCATGAAACAACTTTCAAACTACTCATAATCATGTGGAAAGTTAACCTAAAGTGTTTCCATTAGGGTTGCAGTAAGTGCTTTGGTGTAAAATTGAAATGTATACTATTTGTATTGTCTAAGCATTGCATGCACTGAGATAACAACTTTTTTGTGTTGATGTGTACAGCCATGAAACAACTTTCAAACTACTCATAATCATGTGGGAAGTTAACCTAAGGTGTTTCCATTAGGTTTGCAGTAAGTGCTTTGGAGTAAAATTGAAATGTATACTATTTGTATTGTCTAAGCATTGCATGCTCTCAGATAACAACTTTCTTGTGTTGATGTGTAAGGCCATGAAACAACTTTCAAACTACTCATAATCATGTGGGAAGTTAACCTAAGGTGTTTCCATTAGGTTTGCAGTAAGTGCTTTGGAGTAAAATTGAAATGTATACTATTTGTATTGTCTAAGCATTGCATGCACTGAGATAACAACTTTTTTGTGTTGATGTCTACAGCCATGAAACAACTTTCAAACTACTCACAATCATGTGGAAAGTTAACCTAAGGTGTTTCCATTAGGTTTGCAGTAGGTGCTTTGGTGTAAAATTCAGATGTGTACTACCTTAATGTCAGAGCATAGTAGTACTGAGAAAGTAACTTTTTTGTCTTGATGAACTGAGGCATGAAACAACTATAAACCTAGTCATACTCATCTGGTAAGTTAACCAAATGTGTTTGCATTAGGTTTGCAGTCAAGACTTTTGAGTACAATTGAAATGTATACTACTTTTATGTCAAAGCATTCTATTCACTGTGAAATCAACTTTTTTGTTTTGATGTGCACAGGTATGAAACAACTTTCAGACATCTCAGAATCATGTGGGAAGTTAACCTAAAGTGTTACCATTAGGTTTGCAGTAAGTGGTTTGGAGTAAAATTGAAATGTATACTATTTGTATTGTCTAAGCATTGCATGCACTGAGATAACAACTTTTTTGTGTTGATGTCTACAGCCATGAAACAACTTTCAAACTACTCACAATCATGTGGAAAGTTAACCTAAGGTGTTTCCATTAGGTTTGCAGTAGGTGCTTTGGTGTAAAATTGAAATGTATACTATTTGTATTGTCTAAGCATTGCATGCACTCAGATAACAACTTTTTTGTTTTGATGTGTACAGCCATGAAACAACTTTCAAACTACTCATAATCATGTGGGAAGTTAACCTAAGGTGTTTCCATTAGGTTTGCAGTAAGTGCTTTGGTGTAAAATTGAAATGTATACTATTTGTATTGTCTAAGCATTGGATGCACTCAGATAACAACTTTTTTGTGTTGATGTCTACAGCCATGAAACAACTTTCAAACTACTCACAATCATGTGGAAAGTTAACCTAAGGTGTTTCCATTAGGTTTGCAGTAGGTGCTTTGGTGTAAAATTGAAATGTATACTATTTGTATTGTCTAAGCATTGCATGCACTCAGATAACAACTTTTTTGTTTTGATGTGTACAGCCATGAAACAACTTTCAAACTACTCATAATCATGTGGAAAGTTAACCTAAAGTGTTTCCATTAGGTTTGCAGTAAGTGCTTTGGTGTAAAATTGAAATGTATACTATTTGTATTGTCTAAGCATTGGATGCACTCAGATATCAACTTTTTTGTGTTGATGTCTACAGCCATGAAACAACTTTCAAACTACTCACAATCATGTGGAAAGTTAACCTAAGGTGTTTCCATTAGGTTTGCAGTAGGTGCTTTGGTGTAAAATTGAAATGTATACTATTTGTATTGTCTAAGCATTGCATGCACTCAGATAACAACTTTTTTGTGTTGATGTGTACAGCCATGAAACAACTTTCAAACTACTCATAATCATGTGGAAAGTTAACCTAAAGTGTTTCCATTAGGTTTGCAGTAAGTGCTTTGGTGTAAAATTGAAATGTATACTATTTGTATTGTCTAAGCATTGCATGCACTCAGATAACAACTTTTTTGTGTTGATGTGTACAGCCATGAAACAACTTTCAAACTACTCATAATCATGTGGGAAGTTAACCTAAGGTGTTTCCATTAGGTTTGCAGTAAGTGGTTTGGAGTAAAATTGAAATGTATACTATTTGTATTGTCTAAGCATTGCATGCACTGAGATAACAACTTTTTTGTGTTGATGTCTACAGCCATGAAACAACTTTCAAACTACTCATAATCATGTGGAAAGTTAACCTAAAGTGTTTCCATTAGGTTTGCAGTAAGTGCTTTGGTGTAAAATTGAAATGTATACTATTTGTATTGTCTAAGCATTGCATGCACTCAGATAACAACTTTTTTGTGTTGATGTGTACAGCCATGAAACAACTTTCAAACTACTCATAATCATGTGGAAAGTTAACCTAAAGTGTTTCCATTAGGTTTGCAGTAAGTGCTTTGGTGTAAAATTGAAATGTATACTATTTGTATTGTCTAAGCATTGCATGCACTCAGATAACAACTTTCTTGTGTTGATGTGTACAGCCATGAAACAACTTTCAAACTACTGATAATCATGTGGGAAGTTAACCTAAGGTGTTTCCATTAGGTTTGCAGTAAGTACTTTGGTGTAAAATTGAAATGTATACTGCTTTTATGTCAAAGCATTCTATTCACTGTGAAATCAACTTTTTTGTCTTTATGTGCACAGTAATGAAACAACTTTCAGACATCTCAGAATCATGTGGGAAGTTAATCTAAGTTGTTTCCATTAGGTTTGCAGTAAGTGCTTTGGTGTAAAATTGAAATGTATACTACTTGTATTGTCTAAGCATTGCATGCACTTAGATAGCAACTTTTTTGTGTTGATGTGTACAGCCATGAAACAACTTTCAAACTACTCATAATCATGTGGAAAGTTAACCTAAAGTGTTTCCATTAGGGTTGCAGTAAGTGCTTTGGTGTAAAATTGAAATGTATACTATTTGTATTGTCTAAGCATTGCATGCACTGAGATAACAACTTTTTTGTGTTGATGTGTACAGCCATGAAACAACTTTCAAACTACTCATAATCATGTGGGAAGTTAACCTAAGGTGTTTGCATTAGGTTTGCAGTAAGTACTTTGGTGTAAAATTGAAATGTATACTACTTTTATGTCAAAGCATTCTATTCAATGTGAAATCAACTTTTTTGTCTTTATGTGCACAGGTATGAAACAACTTTCAGACATATCAGAATCATTTGGGAAGTTAACCTAAAGTGTTTCCATTAGGTTTGCAGTAAGTGCTTTGGTGTAAAATTGAAATGTATACTATTTGTATTGTCTAAGCATTGCATGCACTGAGATAACAACCTTTTTGTGTTGATGTCTACAGCCATGAAACAACTTTCAAACTACTCACAATCATGTGGAAAGTTAACCTAAGGTGTTTCCATTAGGTTTGCAGTAGGTGCTTTGGAGTAAAATTGAAATGTATACTATTTGTATTGTCTAAGCATTGCATGCACTCAGATAACAACTTTTTTGTGTTGATGTCTACAGCCATGAAACAACTTTCAAACTACTCACAATCATGTGGAAAGTTAACCTAAGGTGTTTCCATTAGGTTTGCAGTAGGTGCTTTGGTGTAAAATTGAAATGTATACTATTTGTATTGTCTAAGCATTGCATGCACTCAGATAACAACTTTTTTGTTTTGATGTGTACAGCCATGAAACAACTTTCAAACTACTCATAATCATGTGGGAAGTTAACCTAAGGTGTTTCCATTAGGTTTGCAGTAAGTGCTTTGGTGTAAAATTGAAATGTATACTATTTGTATTGTCTAAGCATTGGATGCACTCAGATAACAACTTCTTTGTGTTGATGTCTACAGCCATGAAACAACTTTCAAACTACTCACAATCATGTGGAAAGTTAACCTAAGGTGTTTCCATTACGTTTGCAGTAGGTGCTTTGGTGTAAAATTGAAATGTATACTATTTGTATTGTCTAAGCATTGCATGCACTCAGATAACAACTTTTTTGTTTTGATGTGTACAGCCATGAAACAACTTTCAAACTCCTCATAATCATGTGGAAAGTTAACCTAAAGTGTTTCCATTAGGTTTGCAGTAAGTGCTTTGGTGTAAAATTGAAATGTATACTATTTGTATTGTCTAAGCATTGGATGAACTCAGATAACAACTTTTTTGTGTTGATGTCTACAGCCATGAAACAACTTTCAAACTACTCACAATCATGTGGAAAGTTAACCTAAGGTGTTTCCATTAGGTTTGCAGTAGGTGCTTTGGTGTAAAATTGAAATGTATACTATTTGTATTGTCTAAGCATTGCATGCACTCAGATAACAACTTTTTTGTGTTGATGTGTACAGCCATGAAACAACTTTCAAACTACTTATAATCATGTGGAAAGTTAACCTAAAGTATTTCCATTAGGTTTGCAGTAAGTGCTTTGGTGTAAAATTGAAATGTATACTATTTGTATTGTCTAATCATTGCATGCACTCAGATAACAACTTTTTTGTGTTGATGTGTACAGCCATGAAACAACTTTCAAACTACTCATAATCATGTGGGAAGTTAATCTAAGGTGTTTCCATTAGGTTTGCAGTAAGTGGTTTGGAGTAAAATTGAAATGTATACTATTTGTATTGTCTAAGCATTGCATGCACTGAGATAACAACTTTTTTGTGTTGATGTCTACAGCCATGAAACAACTTTCAAACTACTCACAATCATGTGGAAAGTTAACCTAAGGTGTTTCCATTAGGTTTGCAGTAGGTGCTTTGGTGTAAAATTGAAATGTATACTATTTGTATTGTCTAAGCATTGCATGCACTCAGATAACAACTTTTTTGTTTTGATGTGTACAGCCATGAAACAACTTTCAAACTACTCATAATCATGTGGGAAGTTAACCTAAGGTGTTTCCATTAGGTTTGCAGTAAGTGCTTTGGTGTAAAATTGAAATGTATACTATTTGTATTGTCTAAGCATTGGATGCACTCAGATAACAACTTTTTTGTGTTGATGTCTACAGCCATGAAACAACTTTCAAACTACTCACAATCATGTGGAAAGTTAACCTAAGGTGTTTCCATTAGGTTTGCAGTAGGTGCTTTGGTGTAAAATTGAAATGTATACTATTTGTATTGTCTAAGCATTGCATGCACTCAGATAACAACTTTTTTGTTTTGATGTGTACAGCCATGAAACAACTTTCAAACTACTCATAATCATGTGGAAAGTTAACCTAAAGTGTTTCCATTAGGTTTGCAGTAAGTGCTTTGGTGTAAAATTGAAATGTATACTATTTGTATTGTCTAAGCATTGGATGCACTCAGATATCAACTTTTTTGTGTTGATGTCTACAGCCATGAAACAACTTTCAAACTACTCACAATCATGTGGAAAGTTAACCTAAGGTGTTTCCATTAGGTTTGCAGTAGGTGCTTTGGTGTAAAATTGAAATGTATACTATTTGTATTGTCTAAGCATTGCATGCACTCAGATAACAACTTTTTTGTGTTGATGTGTACAGCCATGAAACAACTTTCAAACTACTCATAATCATGTGGAAAGTTAACCTAAAGTGTTTCCATTAGGTTTGCAGTAAGTGCTTTGGTGTAAAATTGAAATGTATACTATTTGTATTGTCTAAGCATTGCATGCACTCAGATAACAACTTTTTTGTGTTGATGTGTACAGCCATGAAACAACTTTCAAACTACTCATAATCATGTGGGAAGTTAACCTAAGGTGTTTCCATTAGGTTTGCAGTAAGTGGTTTGGAGTAAAATTGAAATGTATACTATTTGTATTGTCTAAGCATTGCATGCACTGAGATAACAACTTTTTTGTGTTGATGTCTACAGCCATGAAACAACTTTCAAACTACTCATAATCATGTGGAAAGTTAACCTAAAGTGTTTCCATTAGGTTTGCAGTAAGTGCTTTGGTGTAAAATTGAAATGTATACTATTTGTATTGTCTAAGCATTGGATGCACTCAGATAACAACTTCTTTGTGTTGATGTCTACAGCCATGAAACAACTTTCAAACTACTCACAATCATGTGGAAAGTTAACCTAAGGTGTTTCCATTAGGTTTGCAGTAGGTGCTTTGGTGTAAAATTGAAATGTATACTATTTGTATTGTCTAAGCATTGCATGCACTCAGATAACAACTTTTTTGTTTTGATGTGTACAGCCATGAAACAACTTTCAAACTACTCATAATCATGTGGAAAGTTAACCTAAAGTGTTTCCATTAGGTTTGCAGTAAGTGCTTTGGTGTAAAATTGAAATGTATACTATTTGTATTGTCTAAGCATTGGATGCACTCAGATAACAACTTTTTTGTGTTGATGTCTACAGCCATGAAACAACTTTCAAACTACTCACAATCATGTGGAAAGTTAACCTAAGGTGTTTCCATTAGGTTTGCAGTAGGTGCTTTGGTGTAAAATTGAAATGTATAGTATTTGTATTGTCTAAGCATTGCATGCACTCAGATAACAACTTTTTTGTGTTGATGTGTACAGCCATGAAACAACTTTCAAACTACTCATAATCATGTGGAAAGTTAACCTAAAGTGTTTCCATTAGGTTTGCAGTAAGTGCTTTGGTGTAAAATTGAAATGTATACTATTTGTATTGTCTAAGCATTGCATGCACTCAGATAACAACTTTTTTGTGTTGATGTGTACAGCCATGAAACAACTTTCAAACTACTCATAATCATGTGGGAAGTTAACCTAAGGTGTTTCCATTAGGTTTGCAGTAAGTGGTTTGGAGTAAAATTGAAATGTATACTATTTGTATTGTCTAAGCATTGCATGCACTGAGATAACAACTTTTTTGTGTTGATGTCTACAGCCATGAAACAACTTTCAAACTACTCATAATCATGTGGAAAGTTAACCTAAAGTGTTTCCATTAGGTTTGCAGTAAGTGCTTTGGTGTAAAATTGAAATGTATACTATTTGTATTGTCTAAGCATTGGATGCACTCAGATAACAACTTTTTTGTGTTGATGTCTACAGCCATGAAACAACTTTCAAACTACTCACAATCATGTGGAAAGTTAACTTAAGGTGTTTCCATTAGGTTTACAGTAGGTGCTTTGGTGTAAAATTGAAATGTATACTATTTGTATTGTCTAAGCATTGCATGCACTCAGATAACAACTTTTTTGTGTTGATGTGTACAGCCATGAAACAACTTTCAAACTACTCATAATCATGTGGAAAGTTAACCTAAAGTGTTTCCATTAGGTTTGCAGTAAGTGCTTTGGTGTAAAATTGAAATGTATACTATTTGTATTGTCTAAGCATTGCATGCTCTCAGATAACAACTTTCTTGTGTTGATGTGTACAGCCATGAAACAACTTTCAAACTACTCATAATCATGTGGGAAGTTAACCTAAGGTGTTTCCATTAGGTTTGCAGTAAGTACTTTGGTGTAAAATTGAAATGTATACTGCTTTTATGTCAAAGCATTCTATTCACTGTGAAATCAACTTTTTTGTCTTTATGTGCACAGTAATGAAACAACTTTCAGACATCTCAGAATCATGTGGGAAGTTAATCTAAGTTGTTTCCATTAGGTTTGCAGTAAGTGCTTTGGTGTAAAATTGAAATGTATACTATTTGTATTGTCTAAGCATTGCATGCACTTAGATAGCAACTTTTTTGTGTTGATGTGTACAGCCATGAAACAACTTTCAAACTACTCATAATCATGTGGAAAGTTAACCTAAAGTGTTTCCATTAGGGTTGCAGTAAGTGCTTTGGTGTAAAATTGAAATGTATACTATTTGTATTGTCTAAGCATTGCATGCACTGAGATAACAACTTTTTTGTGTTGATGTGTACAGCCATGAAACAACTTTCAAACTACTCATAATCATGTGGGAAGTTAACCTAAGGTGTTTCCATTAGGTTTGCAGTAAGTGCTTTGGAGTAAAATTGAAATGTATACTATTTGTATTGTCTAAGCATTGCATGCTCTCAGATAACAACTTTCTTGTGTTGATGTGTAAGGCCATGAAACAACTTTCAAACTACTCATAATCATGTGGGAAGTTAACCTAAGGTGTTTCCATTAGGTTTGCAGTAAGTGCTTTGGAGTAAAATTGAAATGTATACTATTTGTATTGTCTAAGCATTGCATGCACTGAGATAACAACTTTTTTGTGTTGATGTCTACAGCCATGAAACAACTTTCAAACTACTCACAATCATGTGGAAAGTTAACCTAAGGTGTTTCCATTAGGTTTGCAGTAGGTGCTTTGGTGTAAAATTCAGATGTGTACTACCTTAATGTCAGAGCATAGTAGTACTGAGAAAGTAACTTTTTTGTCTTGATGAACTGAGGCATGAAACAACTATAAACCTAGTCATACTCATCTGGTAAGTTAACCAAATGTGTTTGCATTAGGTTTGCAGTCAAGACTTTTGAGTACAATTGAAATGTATACTACTTTTATGTCAAAGCATTCTATTCACTGTGAAATCAACTTTTTTGTCTTTATGTGCACAGGTATGAAACAACTTTCAGACATCTCAGAATCATGTGGGAAGTTAACCTAAAGTGTTTCCATTAGGTTTGCAGTAAGTGCTTTGGTGTAAAATTGAAATGTATACTATTTGTATTGTCTAAGCATTGCATGCACTGAGATAACAACCTTTTTGTGTTGATGTCTACAGCCATGAAACAACTTTCAAACTACTCACAATCATGTGGAAAGTTAACCTAAGGTGTTTCCATTAGGTTTGCAGTAGGTGCTTTGGAGTAAAATTGAAATGTATACTATTTGTATTGTCTAAGCATTGCATGCACTCAGATAACAACTTTTTTGTGTTGATGTCTACAGCCATGAAACAACTTTCAAACTACTCACAATCATGTGGAAAGTTAACCTAAGGTGTTTCCATTAGGTTTGCAGTAGGTGCTTTGGTGTAAAATTGAAATGTATTCTATTTGTATTGTCTAAGCATTGCATGCACTCAGATAACAACTTTTTTGTTTTGATGTGTACAGCCATGAAACAACTTTCAAACTACTCATAATCATGTGGGAAGTTAACCTAAGGTGTTTCCATTAGGTTTGCAGTAAGTGCTTTGGTGTAAAATTGAAATGTATACTATTTGTATTGTCTAAGCATTGGATGCACTCAGATAACAACTTCTTTGTGTTGATGTCTACAGCCATGAAACAACTTTCAAACTACTCACAATCATGTGGAAAGTTAACCTAAGGTGTTTCCATTAGGTTTGCAGTAGGTGCTTTGGTGTAAAATTGAAATGTATACTATTTGTATTGTCTAAGCATTGCATGCACTCAGATAACAACTTTTTTGTTTTGATGTGTACAGCCATGAAACAACTTTCAAACTACTCATAATCATGTGGAAAGTTAACCTAAAGTGTTTCCATTAGGTTTGCAGTAAGTGCTTTGGTGTAAAATTGAAATGTATACTATTTGTATTGTCTAAGCATTGGATGCACTCAGATAACAACTTTTTTGTGTTGATGTCTACAGCCATGAAACAACTTTCAAACTACTCACAATCATGTGGAAAGTTAACCTAAGGTGTTTCCATTAGGTTTGCAGTAGGTGCTTTGGTGTAAAATTGAAATGTATACTATTTGTATTGTCTAAGCATTGCATGCACTCAGATAACAACTTTTTTGTGTTGATGTGTACAGCCATGAAACAACTTTCAAACTACTCATAATCATGTGGAAAGTTAACCTAAAGTGTTTCCATTAGGTTTGCAGTAAGTGCTTTGGTGTAAAATTGAAATGTATACTATTTGTATTGTCTAAGCATTGCATGCACTCAGATAACAACTTTTTTGTGTTGATGTGTACAGCCATGAAACAACTTTCAAACTACTCATAATCATGTGGGAAGTTAACCTAAGGTGTTTCCATTAGGTTTGCAGTAAGTGGTTTGGAGTAAAATTGAAATGTATACTATTTGTATTGTCTAAGCATTGCATGCACTGAGATAACAACTTTTTTGTGTTGATGTCTACAGCCATGAAACAACTTTCAAACTACTCATAATCATGTGGAAAGTTAACCTAAAGTGTTTCCATTAGGTTTGCAGTAAGTGCTTTGGTGTAAAATTGAAATGTATACTATTTGTATTGTCTAAGCATTGGATGCACTCAGATAACAACTTTTTTGTGTTGATGTCTACAGCCATGAAACAACTTTCAAACTACTCACAATCATGTGGAAAGTTAACTTAAGGTGTTTCCATTAGGTTTGCAGTAGGTGCTTTGGTGTAAAATTGAAATGTATACTATTTGTATTGTCTAAGCATTGCATGCACTCAGATAACAACTTTTTTGTGTTGATGTGTACAGCCATGAAACAACTTTCAAACTACTCATAATCATGTGGACAGTTAACCTAAAGTGTTTCCATTAGGTTTGCAGTAAGTGCTTTGGTGTAAAATTGAAATGTATACTATTTGTATTGTCTAAGCATTGCATGCTCTCAGATAACAACTTTCTTGTGTTGATGTGCACAGCCATGAAACAACTTTCAAACTACTCATAATCATGTGGGAAGTTAACCTAAGGTGTTTCCATTAGGTTTGCAGTAAGTACTTTGGTGTAAAATTGAAATGTATACTGCTTTTATGTCAAAGCATTCTATTCACTGTGAAATCAACTTTTTTGTCTTTATGTGCACAGTAATGAAACAACTTTCAGACATCTCAGAATCATGTGGGAAGTTAATCTAAGTTGTTTCCATTAGGTTTGCAGTAAGTGCTTTGGTGTAAAATTGAAATGTATACTATTTGTATTGTCTAAGCATTGCATGCACTTAGATAGCAACTTTTTTGTGTTGATGTGTACAGCCATGAAACAACTTTCAAACTACTCATAATCATGTGGAAAGTTAACCTAAAGTGTTTCCATTAGGGCTGCAGTAAGTGCTTTGGTGTAAAATTGAAATGTATACTATTTGTATTGTCTAAGCATTGCATGCACTGAGATAACAACTTTTTTGTGTTGATGTGTACAGCCATGAAACAACTTTCAATCTACTCATAATCATGTGGGAAGTTAACCTAAGGTGTTTCCATTAGGTTTGCAGTAAGTACTTTGGTGTAAAATTGAAATGTATACTACTTTTATGTCAAAGCATTCTATTCAATGTGAAATCAACTTTTTTGTCTTTATGTGCACAGGTATGAAACAACTTTCAGACATATCAGAATCATTTAGGAAGTTAACCTAAAGTGTTTCCATTAGGTTTGCAGTAAGTGCTTTGGTGTAAAATTGAAATGTATACTATTTGTATTGTCTAAGCATTGCATGCACTGAGATAACAACTTTTTTGTGTTGATGTGTACAGCCATGACACAACTTTCAAACTACTCATAATCATGTGGGAAGTTAACCTAAGGTGTTTCCATTAGGTTTGCAGTAAGTGCTTTGGTGTAAAATTGAAATGTATACTATTTGTATTGTCTAAGCATTGCATGCACTCAGATAACAACTTTTTTGTGTTGATGTGCACAGGTATGAAACAACTTTCAGACATCTCAGAATCATGTGGAAAGTTAACCTAAAGTATTTCCATTAGGTTTGCAGTAAGTGCTTTGGTGTAAAATTGAAATGTATACTATTTGTATTGTCTAATCATTGCATGCACTCAGATAACAACTTTTTTGTGTTGATGTGTACAGCCATGAAACAACTTTCAAACTACTCATAATCATGTGGGAAGTTAATCTAAGGTGTTTCCATTAGGTTTGCAGTAAGTGCTTTGGTGTAAAATTGAAATGTATACTATTTGTATTGTCTAAGCATTGCATGCACTCAGATAACAACTTTTTTGTGTTGATGTGTACAGCCATGAAACAACTTTCAAACTACTCATAATCATGTGGAAAGTTAACCTAAAGTGTTTCCATTAGGTTTGCAGTAAGTGCTTTGGTGTAAAATTGAAATGTATACTATTTGTATTGTCTAAGCATTGCATGCACTCAGATAACAACTTTCTTGTGTTGATGTGTACAGCCATGAAACAACTTTCAAACTACTCATAATCATGTGGGAAGTTAACCTAAGGTGTTTCCATTAGGTTTGCAGTAAGTACTTTGGTGTAAAATTGAAATGTATACTGCTTTTATGTCAAAGCATTCTATTCACTGTGAAATCAACTTTTTTGTCTTTATGTGCACAGTAATGAAACAACTTTCAGACATCTCAGAATCATGTGGGAAGTTAATCTAAGTTGTTTCCATTAGGTTTGCAGTAAGTGCTTTGGTGTAAAATTGAAATGTATACTATTTGTATTGTCTAAGCATTGCATGCACTTAGATAGCAACTTTTTTGTGTTGATGTGTACAGCCATGAAACAACTTTCAAACTACTCATAATCATGTGGAAAGTTAACCTAAAGTGTTTCCATTAGGGTTGCAGTAAGTGCTTTGGTGTAAAATTGAAATGTATACTATTTGTATTGTCTAAGCATTGCATGCACTGAGATAACAACTTTTTTGTGTTGATGTGTACAGTCATGAAACAACTTTCAAACTACTCATAATCATGTGGGAAGTTAACCTAAGGTGTTTGCATTAGGTTTGCAGTAAGTACTTTGGTGTAAAATTGAAATGTATACTACTTTTATGTCAAAGCATTCTATTCAATGTGAAATCAACTTTTTTGTCTTTATGTGCACAGGTATGAAACAACTTTCAGACATATCAGAATCATTTGGGAAGTTAACCTAAAGTGTTTCCATTAGGTTTGCAGTAAGTGCTTTGGTGTAAAATTGAAATGTATACTATTTGTATTGTCTAAGCATTGCATGCACTGAGATAACAACCTTTTTGTGTTGATGTCTACAGCCATGAAACAACTTTCAAACTACTCACAATCATGTGGAAAGTTAACCTAAGGTGTTTCCATTAGGTTTGCAGTAGGTGCTTTGGAGTAAAATTGAAATGTATACTATTTGTATTGTCTAAGCATTGCATGCACTCAGATAACAACTTTTTTGTGTTGATGTCTACAGCCATGAAACAACTTTCAAACTACTCACAATCATGTGGAAAGTTAACCTAAGGTGTTTCCATTAGGTTTGCAGTAGGTGCTTTGGTGTAAAATTGAAATGTATACTATTTGTATTGTCTAAGCATTGCATGCACTCAGATAACAACTTTTTTGTTTTGATGTGTACAGCCATGAAACAACTTTCAAACTACTCATAATCATGTGGGAAGTTAACCTAAGGTGTTTCCATTAGGTTTGCAGTAAGTGCTTTGGTGTAAAATTGAAATGTATACTATTTGTATTGTCTAAGCATTGGATGCACTCAGATAACAACTTCTTTGTGTTGATGTCTACAGCCATGAAACAACTTTCAAACTACTCACAATCATGTGGAAAGTTAACCTAAGGTGTTTCCATTACGTTTGCAGTAGGTGCTTTGGTGTAAAATTGAAATGTATACTATTTGTATTGTCTAAGCATTGCATGCACTCAGATAACAACTTTTTTGTTTTGATGTGTACAGCCATGAAACAACTTTCAAACTCCTCATAATCATGTGGAAAGTTAACCTAAAGTGTTTCCATTAGGTTTGCAGTAAGTGCTTTGGTGTAAAATTGAAATGTATACTATTTGTATTGTCTAAGCATTGGATGCACTCAGATAACAACTTTTTTGTGTTGATGTCTACAGCCATGAAACAACTTTCAAACTACTCACAATCATGTGGAAAGTTAACCTAAGGTGTTTCCATTAGGTTTGCAGTAGGTGCTTTGGTGTAAAATTGAAATGTATACTATTTGTATTGTCTAAGCATTGCATGCACTCAGATAACAACTTTTTTGTGTTGATGTGTACAGCCATGAAACAACTTTCAAACTACTCATAATCATGTGGAAAGTTAACCTAAAGTATTTCCATTAGGTTTGCAGTAAGTGCTTTGGTGTAAAATTGAAATGTATACTATTTGTATTGTCTAATCATTGCATGCACTCAGATAACAACTTTTTTGTGTTGATGTGTACAGCCATGAAACAACTTTCAAACTACTCATAATCATGTGGGAAGTTAATCTAAGGTGTTTCCATTAGGTTTGCAGTAAGTGGTTTGGAGTAAAATTGAAATGTATACTATTTGTATTGTCTAAGCATTGCATGCACTGAGATAACAACTTTTTTGTGTTGATGTCTACAGCCATGAAACAACTTTCAAACTACTCACAATCATGTGGAAAGTTAACCTAAGGTGTTTCCATTAGGTTTGCAGTAGGTGCTTTGGTGTAAAATTGAAATGTATACTATTTGTATTGTCTAAGCATTGCATGCACTCAGATAACAACTTTTTTGTTTTGATGTGTACAGCCATGAAACAACTTTCAAACTACTCATAATCATGTGGGAAGTTAACCTAAGGTGTTTCCATTAGGTTTGCAGTAAGTGCTTTGGTGTAAAATTGAAATGTATACTATTTGTATTGTCTAAGCATTGGATGCACTCAGATAACAACTTTTTTGTGTTGATGTCTACAGCCATGAAACAACTTTCAAACTACTCACAATCATGTGGAAAGTTAACCTAAGGTGTTTCCATTAGGTTTGCAGTAGGTGCTTTGGTGTAAAATTGAAATGTATACTATTTGTATTGTCTAAGCATTGCATGCACTCAGATAACAACTTTTTTGTTTTGATGTGTACAGCCATGAAACAACTTTCAAACTACTCATAATCATGTGGAAAGTTAACCTAAAGTGTTTCCATTAGGTTTGCAGTAAGTGCTTTGGTGTAAAATTGAAATGTATACTATTTGTATTGTCTAAGCATTGGATGCACTCAGATATCAACTTTTTTGTGTTGATGTCTACAGCCATGAAACAACTTTCAAACTACTCACAATCATGTGGAAAGTTAACCTAAGGTGTTTCCATTAGGTTTGCAGTAGGTGCTTTGGTGTAAAATTGAAATGTATACTATTTGTATTGTCTAAGCATTGCATGCACTCAGATAACAACTTTTTTGTGTTGATGTGTACAGCCATGAAACAACTTTCAAACTACTCATAATCATGTGGAAAGTTAACCTAAAGTGTTTCCATTAGGTTTGCAGTAAGTGCTTTGGTGTAAAATTGAAATGTATACTATTTGTATTGTCTAAGCATTGCATGCACTCAGATAACAACTTTTTTGTGTTGATGTGTACAGCCATGAAACAACTTTCAAACTACTCATAATCATGTGGGAAGTTAACCTAAGGTGTTTCCATTAGGTTTGCAGTAAGTGGTTTGGAGTAAAATTGAAATGTATACTATTTGTATTGTCTAAGCATTGCATGCACTGAGATAACAACTTTTTTGTGTTGATGTCTACAGCCATGAAACAACTTTCAAACTACTCATAATCATGTGGAAAGTTAACCTAAAGTGTTTCCATTAGGTTTGCAGTAAGTGCTTTGGTGTAAAATTGAAATGTATACTATTTGTATTGTCTAAGCATTGCATGCACTCAGATAACAACTTTTTTGTGTTGATGTGTACAGCCATGAAACAACTTTCAAACTACTCATAATCATGTGGAAAGTTAACCTAAAGTGTTTCCATTAGGTTTGCAGTAAGTGCTTTGGTGTAAAATTGAAATGTATACTATTTGTATTGTCTAAGCATTGCATGCACTCAGATAACAACTTTCTTGTGTTGATGTGTACAGCCATGAAACAACTTTCAAACTACTGATAATCATGTGGGAAGTTAACCTAAGGTGTTTCCATTAGGTTTGCAGTAAGTACTTTGGTGTAAAATTGAAATGTATACTGCTTTTATGTCAAAGCATTCTATTCACTGTGAAATCAACTTTTTTGTCTTTATGTGCACAGTAATGAAACAACTTTCAGACATCTCAGAATCATGTGGGAAGTTAATCTAAGTTGTTTCCATTAGGTTTGCAGTAAGTGCTTTGGTGTAAAATTGAAATGTATACTACTTGTATTGTCTAAGCATTGCATGCACTTAGATAGCAACTTTTTTGTGTTGATGTGTACAGCCATGAAACAACTTTCAAACTACTCATAATCATGTGGAAAGTTAACCTAAAGTGTTTCCATTAGGGTTGCAGTAAGTGCTTTGGTGTAAAATTGAAATGTATACTATTTGTATTGTCTAAGCATTGCATGCACTGAGATAACAACTTTTTTGTGTTGATGTGTACAGCCATGAAACAACTTTCAAACTACTCATAATCATGTGGGAAGTTAACCTAAGGTGTTTGCATTAGGTTTGCAGTAAGTACTTTGGTGTAAAATTGAAATGTATACTACTTTTATGTCAAAGCATTCTATTCAATGTGAAATCAACTTTTTTGTCTTTATGTGCACAGGTATGAAACAACTTTCAGACATATCAGAATCATTTGGGAAGTTAACCTAAAGTGTTTCCATTAGGTTTGCAGTAAGTGCTTTGGTGTAAAATTGAAATGTATACTATTTGTATTGTCTAAGCATTGCATGCACTGAGATAACAACCTTTTTGTGTTGATGTCTACAGCCATGAAACAACTTTCAAACTACTCACAATCATGTGGAAAGTTAACCTAAGGTGTTTCCATTAGGTTTGCAGTAGGTGCTTTGGAGTAAAATTGAAATGTATACTATTTGTATTGTCTAAGCATTGCATGCACTCAGATAACAACTTTTTTGTGTTGATGTCTACAGCCATGAAACAACTTTCAAACTACTCACAATCATGTGGAAAGTTAACCTAAGGTGTTTCCATTAGGTTTGCAGTAGGTGCTTTGGTGTAAAATTGAAATGTATACTATTTGTATTGTCTAAGCATTGCATGCACTCAGATAACAACTTTTTTGTTTTGATGTGTACAGCCATGAAACAACTTTCAAACTACTCATAATCATGTGGGAAGTTAACCTAAGGTGTTTCCATTAGGTTTGCAGTAAGTGCTTTGGTGTAAAATTGAAATGTATACTATTTGTATTGTCTAAGCATTGGATGCACTCAGATAACAACTTCTTTGTGTTGATGTCTACAGCCATGAAACAACTTTCAAACTACTCACAATCATGTGGAAAGTTAACCTAAGGTGTTTCCATTACGTTTGCAGTAGGTGCTTTGGTGTAAAATTGAAATGTATACTATTTGTATTGTCTAAGCATTGCATGCACTCAGATAACAACTTTTTTGTTTTGATGTGTACAGCCATGAAACAACTTTCAAACTCCTCATAATCATGTGGAAAGTTAACCTAAAGTGTTTCCATTAGGTTTGCAGTAAGTGCTTTGGTGTAAAATTGAAATGTATACTATTTGTATTGTCTAAGCATTGGATGAACTCAGATAACAACTTTTTTGTGTTGATGTCTACAGCCATGAAACAACTTTCAAACTACTCACAATCATGTGGAAAGTTAACCTAAGGTGTTTCCATTAGGTTTGCAGTAGGTGCTTTGGTGTAAAATTGAAATGTATACTATTTGTATTGTCTAAGCATTGCATGCACTCAGATAACAACTTTTTTGTGTTGATGTGTACAGCCATGAAACAACTTTCAAACTACTTATAATCATGTGGAAAGTTAACCTAAAGTATTTCCATTAGGTTTGCAGTAAGTGCTTTGGTGTAAAATTGAAATGTATACTATTTGTATTGTCTAATCATTGCATGCACTCAGATAACAACTTTTTTGTGTTGATGTGTACAGCCATGAAACAACTTTCAAACTACTCATAATCATGTGGGAAGTTAATCTAAGGTGTTTCCATTAGGTTTGCAGTAAGTGGTTTGGAGTAAAATTGAAATGTATACTATTTGTATTGTCTAAGCATTGCATGCACTGAGATAACAACTTTTTTGTGTTGATGTCTACAGCCATGAAACAACTTTCAAACTACTCACAATCATGTGGAAAGTTAACCTAAGGTGTTTCCATTAGGTTTGCAGTAGGTGCTTTGGTGTAAAATTGAAATGTATACTATTTGTATTGTCTAAGCATTGCATGCACTCAGATAACAACTTTTTTGTTTTGATGTGTACAGCCATGAAACAACTTTCAAACTACTCATAATCATGTGGGAAGTTAACCTAAGGTGTTTCCATTAGGTTTGCAGTAAGTGCTTTGGTGTAAAATTGAAATGTATACTATTTGTATTGTCTAAGCATTGGATGCACTCAGATAACAACTTTTTTGTGTTGATGTCTACAGCCATGAAACAACTTTCAAACTACTCACAATCATGTGGAAAGTTAACCTAAGGTGTTTCCATTAGGTTTGCAGTAGGTGCTTTGGTGTAAAATTGAAATGTATACTATTTGTATTGTCTAAGCATTGCATGCACTCAGATAACAACTTTTTTGTTTTGATGTGTACAGCCATGAAACAACTTTCAAACTACTCATAATCATGTGGAAAGTTAACCTAAAGTGTTTCCATTAGGTTTGCAGTAAGTGCTTTGGTGTAAAATTGAAATGTATACTATTTGTATTGTCTAAGCATTGGATGCACTCAGATATCAACTTTTTTGTGTTGATGTCTACAGCCATGAAACAACTTTCAAACTACTCACAATCATGTGGAAAGTTAACCTAAGGTGTTTCCATTAGGTTTGCAGTAGGTGCTTTGGTGTAAAATTGAAATGTATACTATTTGTATTGTCTAAGCATTGCATGCACTCAGATAACAACTTTTTTGTGTTGATGTGTACAGCCATGAAACAACTTTCAAACTACTCATAATCATGTGGAAAGTTAACCTAAAGTGTTTCCATTAGGTTTGCAGTAAGTGCTTTGGTGTAAAATTGAAATGTATACTATTTGTATTGTCTAAGCATTGCATGCACTCAGATAACAACTTTTTTGTGTTGATGTGTACAGCCATGAAACAACTTTCAAACTACTCATAATCATGTGGGAAGTTAACCTAAGGTGTTTCCATTAGGTTTGCAGTAAGTGGTTTGGAGTAAAATTGAAATGTATACTATTTGTATTGTCTAAGCATTGCATGCACTGAGATAACAACTTTTTTGTGTTGATGTCTACAGCCATGAAACAACTTTCAAACTACTCATAATCATGTGGAAAGTTAACCTAAAGTGTTTCCATTAGGTTTGCAGTAAGTGCTTTGGTGTAAAATTGAAATGTATACTATTTGTATTGTCTAAGCATTGGATGCACTCAGATAACAACTTCTTTGTGTTGATGTCTACAGCCATGAAACAACTTTCAAACTACTCACAATCATGTGGAAAGTTAACCTAAGGTGTTTCCATTAGGTTTGCAGTAGGTGCTTTGGTGTAAAATTGAAATGTATACTATTTGTATTGTCTAAGCATTGCATGCACTCAGATAACAACTTTTTTGTTTTGATGTGTACAGCCATGAAACAACTTTCAAACTACTCATAATCATGTGGAAAGTTAACCTAAAGTGTTTCCATTAGGTTTGCAGTAAGTGCTTTGGTGTAAAATTGAAATGTATACTATTTGTATTGTCTAAGCATTGGATGCACTCAGATAACAACTTTTTTGTGTTGATGTCTACAGCCATGAAACAACTTTCAAACTACTCACAATCATGTGGAAAGTTAACCTAAGGTGTTTCCATTAGGTTTGCAGTAGGTGCTTTGGTGTAAAATTGAAATGTATAGTATTTGTATTGTCTAAGCATTGCATGCACTCAGATAACAACTTTTTTGTGTTGATGTGTACAGCCATGAAACAACTTTCAAACTACTCATAATCATGTGGAAAGTTAACCTAAAGTGTTTCCATTAGGTTTGCAGTAAGTGCTTTGGTGTAAAATTGAAATGTATACTATTTGTATTGTCTAAGCATTGCATGCACTCAGATAACAACTTTTTTGTGTTGATGTGTACAGCCATGAAACAACTTTCAAACTACTCATAATCATGTGGGAAGTTAACCTAAGGTGTTTCCATTAGGTTTGCAGTAAGTGGTTTGGAGTAAAATTGAAATGTATACTATTTGTATTGTCTAAGCATTGCATGCACTGAGATAACAACTTTTTTGTGTTGATGTCTACAGCCATGAAACAACTTTCAAACTACTCATAATCATGTGGAAAGTTAACCTAAAGTGTTTCCATTAGGTTTGCAGTAAGTGCTTTGGTGTAAAATTGAAATGTATACTATTTGTATTGTCTAAGCATTGGATGCACTCAGATAACAACTTTTTTGTGTTGATGTCTACAGCCATGAAACAACTTTCAAACTACTCACAATCATGTGGAAAGTTAACTTAAGGTGTTTCCATTAGGTTTACAGTAGGTGCTTTGGTGTAAAATTGAAATGTATACTATTTGTATTGTCTAAGCATTGCATGCACTCAGATAACAACTTTTTTGTGTTGATGTGTACAGCCATGAAACAACTTTCAAACTACTCATAATCATGTGGAAAGTTAACCTAAAGTGTTTCCATTAGGTTTGCAGTAAGTGCTTTGGTGTAAAATTGAAATGTATACTATTTGTATTGTCTAAGCATTGCATGCTCTCAGATAACAACTTTCTTGTGTTGATGTGTACAGCCATGAAACAACTTTCAAACTACTCATAATCATGTGGGAAGTTAACCTAAGGTGTTTCCATTAGGTTTGCAGTAAGTACTTTGGTGTAAAATTGAAATGTATACTGCTTTTATGTCAAAGCATTCTATTCACTGTGAAATCAACTTTTTTGTCTTTATGTGCACAGTAATGAAACAACTTTCAGACATCTCAGAATCATGTGGGAAGTTAATCTAAGTTGTTTCCATTAGGTTTGCAGTAAGTGCTTTGGTGTAAAATTGAAATGTATACTATTTGTATTGTCTAAGCATTGCATGCACTTAGATAGCAACTTTTTTGTGTTGATGTGTACAGCCATGAAACAACTTTCAAACTACTCATAATCATGTGGAAAGTTAACCTAAAGTGTTTCCATTAGGGTTGCAGTAAGTGCTTTGGTGTAAAATTGAAATGTATACTATTTGTATTGTCTAAGCATTGCATGCACTGAGATAACAACTTTTTTGTGTTGATGTGTACAGCCATGAAACAACTTTCAAACTACTCATAATCATGTGGGAAGTTAACCTAAGGTGTTTCCATTAGGTTTGCAGTAAGTGCTTTGGAGTAAAATTGAAATGTATACTATTTGTATTGTCTAAGCATTGCATGCTCTCAGATAACAACTTTCTTGTGTTGATGTGTAAGGCCATGAAACAACTTTCAAACTACTCATAATCATGTGGGAAGTTAACCTAAGGTGTTTCCATTAGGTTTGCAGTAAGTGCTTTGGAGTAAAATTGAAATGTATACTATTTGTATTGTCTAAGCATTGCATGCACTGAGATAACAACTTTTTTGTGTTGATGTCTACAGCCATGAAACAACTTTCAAACTACTCACAATCATGTGGAAAGTTAACCTAAGGTGTTTCCATTAGGTTTGCAGTAGGTGCTTTGGTGTAAAATTCAGATGTGTACTACCTTAATGTCAGAGCATAGTAGTACTGAGAAAGTAACTTTTTTGTCTTGATGAACTGAGGCATGAAACAACTATAAACCTAGTCATACTCATCTGGTAAGTTAACCAAATGTGTTTGCATTAGGTTTGCAGTCAAGACTTTTGAGTACAATTGAAATGTATACTACTTTTATGTCAAAGCATTCTATTCACTGTGAAATCAACTTTTTTGTCTTTATGTGCACAGGTATGAAACAACTTTCAGACATCTCAGAATCATGTGGGAAGTTAACCTAAAGTGTTTCCATTAGGTTTGCAGTAAGTGCTTTGGTGTAAAATTGAAATGTATACTATTTGTATTGTCTAAGCATTGCATGCACTGAGATAACAACCTTTTTGTGTTGATGTCTACAGCCATGAAACAACTTTCAAACTACTCACAATCATGTGGAAAGTTAACCTAAGGTGTTTCCATTAGGTTTGCAGTAGGTGCTTTGGAGTAAAATTGAAATGTATACTATTTGTATTGTCTAAGCATTGCATGCACTCAGATAACAACTTTTTTGTGTTGATGTCTACAGCCATGAAACAACTTTCAAACTACTCACAATCATGTGGAAAGTTAACCTAAGGTGTTTCCATTAGGTTTGCAGTAGGTGCTTTGGTGTAAAATTGAAATGTATTCTATTTGTATTGTCTAAGCATTGCATGCACTCAGATAACAACTTTTTTGTTTTGATGTGTACAGCCATGAAACAACTTTCAAACTACTCATAATCATGTGGGAAGTTAACCTAAGGTGTTTCCATTAGGTTTGCAGTAAGTGCTTTGGTGTAAAATTGAAATGTATACTATTTGTATTGTCTAAGCATTGGATGCACTCAGATAACAACTTCTTTGTGTTGATGTCTACAGCCATGAAACAACTTTCAAACTACTCACAATCATGTGGAAAGTTAACCTAAGGTGTTTCCATTAGGTTTGCAGTAGGTGCTTTGGTGTAAAATTGAAATGTATACTATTTGTATTGTCTAAGCATTGCATGCACTCAGATAACAACTTTTTTGTTTTGATGTGTACAGCCATGAAACAACTTTCAAACTACTCATAATCATGTGGAAAGTTAACCTAAAGTGTTTCCATTAGGTTTGCAGTAAGTGCTTTGGTGTAAAATTGAAATGTATACTATTTGTATTGTCTAAGCATTGGATGCACTCAGATAACAACTTTTTTGTGTTGATGTCTACAGCCATGAAACAACTTTCAAACTACTCACAATCATGTGGAAAGTTAACCTAAGGTGTTTCCATTAGGTTTGCAGTAGGTGCTTTGGTGTAAAATTGAAATGTATACTATTTGTATTGTCTAAGCATTGCATGCACTCAGATAACAACTTTTTTGTGTTGATGTGTACAGCCATGAAACAACTTTCAAACTACTCATAATCATGTGGAAAGTTAACCTAAAGTGTTTCCATTAGGTTTGCAGTAAGTGCTTTGGTGTAAAATTGAAATGTATACTATTTGTATTGTCTAAGCATTGCATGCACTCAGATAACAACTTTTTTGTGTTGATGTGTACAGCCATGAAACAACTTTCAAACTACTCATAATCATGTGGGAAGTTAACCTAAGGTGTTTCCATTAGGTTTGCAGTAAGTGGTTTGGAGTAAAATTGAAATGTATACTATTTGTATTGTCTAAGCATTGCATGCACTGAGATAACAACTTTTTTGTGTTGATGTCTACAGCCATGAAACAACTTTCAAACTACTCATAATCATGTGGAAAGTTAACCTAAAGTGTTTCCATTAGGTTTGCAGTAAGTGCTTTGGTGTAAAATTGAAATGTATACTATTTGTATTGTCTAAGCATTGGATGCACTCAGATAACAACTTTTTTGTGTTGATGTCTACAGCCATGAAACAACTTTCAAACTACTCACAATCATGTGGAAAGTTAACTTAAGGTGTTTCCATTAGGTTTGCAGTAGGTGCTTTGGTGTAAAATTGAAATGTATACTATTTGTATTGTCTAAGCATTGCATGCACTCAGATAACAACTTTTTTGTGTTGATGTGTACAGCCATGAAACAACTTTCAAACTACTCATAATCATGTGGACAGTTAACCTAAAGTGTTTCCATTAGGTTTACAGTAAGTGCTTTGGTGTAAAATTGAAATGTATACTATTTGTATTGTCTAAGCATTGCATGCTCTCAGATAACAACTTTCTTGTGTTGATGTGCACAGCCATGAAACAACTTTCAAACTACTCATAATCATGTGGGAAGTTAACCTAAGGTGTTTCCATTAGGTTTGCAGTAAGTACTTTGGTGTAAAATTGAAATGTATACTGCTTTTATGTCAAAGCATTCTATTCACTGTGAAATCAACTTTTTTGTCTTTATGTGCACAGTAATGAAACAACTTTCAGACATCTCAGAATCATGTGGGAAGTTAATCTAAGTTGTTTCCATTAGGTTTGCAGTAAGTGCTTTGGTGTAAAATTGAAATGTATACTATTTGTATTGTCTAAGCATTGCATGCACTTAGATAGCAACTTTTTTGTGTTGATGTGTACAGCCATGAAACAACTTTCAAACTACTCATAATCATGTGGAAAGTTAACCTAAAGTGTTTCCATTAGGGCTGCAGTAAGTGCTTTGGTGTAAAATTGAAATGTATACTATTTGTATTGTCTAAGCATTGCATGCACTGAGATAACAACTTTTTTGTGTTGATGTGTACAGCCATGAAACAACTTTCAATCTACTCATAATCATGTGGGAAGTTAACCTAAGGTGTTTCCATTAGGTTTGCAGTAAGTACTTTGGTGTAAAATTGAAATGTATACTACTTTTATGTCAAAGCATTCTATTCAATGTGAAATCAACTTTTTTGTCTTTATGTGCACAGGTATGAAACAACTTTCAGACATATCAGAATCATTTAGGAAGTTAACCTAAAGTGTTTCCATTAGGTTTGCAGTAAGTGCTTTGGTGTAAAATTGAAATGTATACTATTTGTATTGTCTAAGCATTGCATGCACTGAGATAACAACTTTTTTGTGTTGATGTGTACAGCCATGACACAACTTTCAAACTACTCATAATCATGTGGGAAGTTAACCTAAGGTGTTTCCATTAGGTTTGCAGTAAGTGCTTTGGTGTAAAATTGAAATGTATACTATTTGTATTGTCTAAGCATTGCATGCACTCAGATAACAACTTTTTTGTGTTGATGTGCACAGGTATGAAACAACTTTCAGACATCTCAGAATCATGTGGAAAGTTAACCTAAAGTATTTCCATTAGGTTTGCAGTAAGTGCTTTGGTGTAAAATTGAAATGTATACTATTTGTATTGTCTAATCATTGCATGCACTCAGATAACAACTTTTTTGTGTTGATGTGTACAGCCATGAAACAACTTTCAAACTACTCATAATCATGTGGGAAGTTAATCTAAGGTGTTTCCATTAGGTTTGCAGTAAGTGCTTTGGTGTAAAATTGAAATGTATACTATTTGTATTGTCTAAGCATTGCATGCACTCAGATAACAACTTTTTTGTGTTGATGTGTACAGCCATGAAACAACTTTCAAACTACTCATAATCATGTGGAAAGTTAACCTAAAGTGTTTCCATTAGGTTTGCAGTAAGTGCTTTGGTGTAAAATTGAAATGTATACTATTTGTATTGTCTAAGCATTGCATGCACTCAGATAACAACTTTCTTGTGTTGATGTGTACAGCCATGAAACAACTTTCAAACTACTCATAATCATGTGGGAAGTTAACCTAAGGTGTTTCCATTAGGTTTGCAGTAAGTACTTTGGTGTAAAATTGAAATGTATACTGCTTTTATGTCAAAGCATTCTATTCACTGTGAAATCAACTTTTTTGTCTTTATGTGCACAGTAATGAAACAACTTTCAGACATCTCAGAATCATGTGGGAAGTTAATCTAAGTTGTTTCCATTAGGTTTGCAGTAAGTGCTTTGGTGTAAAATTGAAATGTATACTATTTGTATTGTCTAAGCATTGCATGCACTTAGATAGCAACTTTTTTGTGTTGATGTGTACAGCCATGAAACAACTTTCAAACTACTCATAATCATGTGGAAAGTTAACCTAAAGTGTTTCCATTAGGGTTGCAGTAAGTGCTTTGGTGTAAAATTGAAATGTATACTATTTGTATTGTCTAAGCATTGCATGCACTGAGATAACAACTTTTTTGTGTTGATGTGTACAGTCATGAAACAACTTTCAAACTACTCATAATCATGTGGGAAGTTAACCTAAGGTGTTTGCATTAGGTTTGCAGTAAGTACTTTGGTGTAAAATTGAAATGTATACTACTTTTATGTCAAAGCATTCTATTCAATGTGAAATCAACTTTTTTGTCTTTATGTGCACAGGTATGAAACAACTTTCAGACATATCAGAATCATTTGGAAGTTAACCTAAAGTGTTTCCATTAGGTTTGCAGTAAGTGCTTTGGTGTAAAATTGAAATGTATACTATTTGTATTGTCTAAGCATTGCATGCACTGAGATAACAACCTTTTTGTGTTGATGTCTACAGCCATGAAACAACTTTCAAACTACTCACAATCATGTGGAAAGTTAACCTAAGGTGTTTCCATTAGGTTTGCAGTAGGTGCTTTGGAGTAAAATTGAAATGTATACTATTTGTATTGTCTAAGCATTGCATGCACTCAGATAACAACTTTTTTGTGTTGATGTCTACAGCCATGAAACAACTTTCAAACTACTCACAATCATGTGGAAAGTTAACCTAAGGTGTTTCCATTAGGTTTGCAGTAGGTGCTTTGGTGTAAAATTGAAATGTATACTATTTGTATTGTCTAAGCATTGCATGCACTCAGATAACAACTTTTTTGTTTTGATGTGTACAGCCATGAAACAACTTTCAAACTACTCATAATCATGTGGGAAGTTAACCTAAGGTGTTTCCATTAGGTTTGCAGTAAGTGCTTTGGTGTAAAATTGAAATGTATACTATTTGTATTGTCTAAGCATTGGATGCACTCAGATAACAACTTCTTTGTGTTGATGTCTACAGCCATGAAACAACTTTCAAACTACTCACAATCATGTGGAAAGTTAACCTAAGGTGTTTCCATTACGTTTGCAGTAGGTGCTTTGGTGTAAAATTGAAATGTATACTATTTGTATTGTCTAAGCATTGCATGCACTCAGATAACAACTTTTTTGTTTTGATGTGTACAGCCATGAAACAACTTTCAAACTCCTCATAATCATGTGGAAAGTTAACCTAAAGTGTTTCCATTAGGTTTGCAGTAAGTGCTTTGGTGTAAAATTGAAATGTATACTATTTGTATTGTCTAAGCATTGGATGCACTCAGATAACAACTTTTTTGTGTTGATGTCTACAGCCATGAAACAACTTTCAAACTACTCACAATCATGTGGAAAGTTAACCTAAGGTGTTTCCATTAGGTTTGCAGTAGGTGCTTTGGTGTAAATTGAAATGTATACTATTTGTATTGTCTAAGCATTGCATGCACTCAGATAACAACTTTTTTGTGTTGATGTGTACAGCCATGAAACAACTTTCAAACTACTCATAATCATGTGGAAAGTTAACCTAAAGTATTTCCATTAGGTTTGCAGTAAGTGCTTTGGTTGTAAAATTGAAATGTATACTATTTGTATTGTCTAATCATTGCATGCACTCAGATAACAACTTTTTTGTGTTGATGTGTACAGCCATGAAACAACTTTCAAACTACTCATAATCATGTGGGAAGTTAATCTAAGGTGTTTCCATTAGGTTTGCAGTAAGTGGTTTGGAGTAAAATTGAAATGTATACTATTTGTATTGTCTAAGCATTGCATGCACTGAGATAACAACTTTTTTGTGTTGATGTCTACAGCCATGAAACAACTTTCAAACTACTCACAATCATGTGGAAAGTTAACCTAAGGTGTTTCCATTAGGTTTGCAGGTAGGTGCTTTGGTGTAAAATTGAAATGTATACTATTTGTATTGTCTAAGCATTGCATGCACTCAGATAACAACTTTTTTGTTTTGATGTGTACAGCCATGAAACAACTTTCAAACTACTCATAATCATGTGGGAAGTTAACCTAAGGTGTTTCCATTAGGTTTGCAGTAAGTGCTTTGGTGTAAAATTGAAATGTATACTATTTGTATTGTCTAAGCATTGGATGCACTCAGATAACAACTTTTTGTGTTGATGTCTACAGCCATGAAACAACTTTCAAACTACTCACAATCATGTGGAAAGTTAACCTAAGGTGTTTCCATTAGGTTTGCAGTAGTGTGCTTTGGTGTAAAATTGAAATGTATACTATTTGTATTGTCTAAGCATTGCATGCACTCAGATAACAACTTTTTTGTTTTGATGTGTACAGCCATGAAACAACTTTCAAACTACTCATAATCATGTGGAAAGTTAACCTAAAGTGTTTCCATTAGGTTTGCAGTAAGTGCTTTGGTGTAAAATTGAAATGTATACTATTTGTATTGTCTAAGCATTGGATGCACTCAGATATCAACTTTTTTGTGTTGATGTCTACAGCCATGAAACAACTTTCAAACTACTCACAATCATGTGGAAAGTTAACCTAAGGTGTTTCCATTAGGTTTGCAGTAGGTGCTTTGGTGTAAAATTGAAATGTATACTATTTGTATTGTCTAAGCATTGCATGCACTCAGATAACAACTTTTTTGTGTTGATGTGTACAGCCATGAAACAACTTTCAAACTACTCATAATCATGTGGAAAGTTAACCTAAAGTGTTTCCATTAGGTTTGCAGTAAGTGCTTTGGTGTAAAATTGAAATGTATACTATTTGTATTGTCTAAGCATTGCATGCACTCAGATAACAACTTTTTTGTGTTGATGTGTACAGCCATGAAACAACTTTCAAACTACTCATAATCATGTGGGAAGTTAACCTAAGGTGTTTCCATTAGGTTTGCAGTAAGTGGTTTGGAGTAAAATTGAAATGTATACTATTTGTATTGTCTAAGCATTGCATGCACTGAGATAACAACTTTTTTGTGTTGATGTCTACAGCCATGAAACAACTTTCAAACTACTCATAATCATGTGGAAAGTTAACCTAAAGTGTTTCCATTAGGTTTGCAGTAAGTGCTTGGTGTAAAATTGAAATGTATACTATTTGTATTGTCTAAGCATTGCATGCACTCAGATAACAACTTTTTTGTGTTGATGTGTACAGCCATGAAACAACTTTCAAACTACTCATAATCATGTGGAAAGTTAACCTAAAGTGTTTCCATTAGGTTTGCAGTAAGTGCTTTGGTGTAAAATTGAAATGTATACTATTTGTATTGTCTAAGCATTGCATGCACTCAGATAACAACTTTCTTGTGTTGATGTGTACAGCCATGAAACAACTTTCAAACTACTGATAATCATGTGGGGAAGTTAACCTAGGTGTTTCCATTAGGTTTGCAGTAAGTACTTTGGTGTAAAATTGAAATGTATACTGCTTTTATGTCAAAGCATTCTATTCACTGTGAAATCAACTTTTTTGTCTTTATGTGCACAGTAATGAAACAACTTTCAGACATCTCAGAATCATGTGGGAAGTTAATCTAAGTTGTTTCCATTAGGTTTGCAGTAAGTGCTTTGGTGTAAAAATTGAAATGTATACTACTTGTATTGTCTAAGCATTGCATGCACTTAGATAGCAACTTTTTGTGTTGATGTGTACAGCCATGAAACAACTTTCAAACTACTCATAATCATGTGGAAAGTTAACCTAAAGTGTTTCCATTAGGGTTGCAGTAAGTGCTTTGGTGTAAAATTGAAATGTATACTATTTGTATTGTCTAAGCATTGCATGCACTGAGATAACAACTTTTTTGTGTTGATGTGTACAGCCATGAAACAACTTTCAAACTACTCATAATCATGTGGGAAGTTAACCTAAGGTGTTTGCATTAGGTTTGCAGTAAGTACTTTGGTGTAAAATTGAAATGTATACTACTTTTATGTCAAAGCATTCTATTCAATGTGAAATCAACTTTTTTGTCTTTATGTGCACAGGTATGAAACAACTTTCAGACATATCAGAATCATTTGGGAAGTTAACCTAAAGTGTTTCCATTAGGTTTGCAGTAAGTGCTTTGGTGTAAAATTGAAATGTATACTATTTGTATTGTCTAAGCATTGCATGCACTGAGATAACAACCTTTTTGTGTTGATGTCTACAGCCATGAAACAACTTTCAAACTACTCACAATCATGTGGAAAGTTAACCTAAGGTGTTTCCATTAGGTTTGCAGTAGGTGCTTTGGAGTAAAATTGAAATGTATACTATTTGTATTGTCTAAGCATTGCATGCACTCAGATAACAACTTTTTTGTGTTGATGTCTACAGCCATGAAACAACTTTCAAACTACTCACAATCATGTGGAAAGTTAACCTAAGGTGTTTCCATTAGGTTTGCAGTAGGTGCTTTGGTGTAAAATTGAAATGTATACTATTTGTATTGTCTAAGCATTGCATGCACTCAGATAACAACTTTTTTGTTTTGATGTGTACAGCCATGAAACAACTTTCAAACTACTCATAATCATGTGGGAAGTTAACCTAAGGTGTTTCCATTAGGTTTGCAGTAAGTGCTTTGGTGTAAAATTGAAATGTATACTATTTGTATTGTCTAAGCATTGGATGCACTCAGATAACAACTTCTTTGTGTTGATGTCTACAGCCATGAAACAACTTTCAAACTACTCACAATCATGTGGAAAGTTAACCTAAGGTGTTTCCATTACGTTTGCAGTAGGTGCTTTGGTGTAAAATTGAAATGTATACTATTTGTATTGTCTAAGCATTGCATGCACTCAGATAACAACTTTTTTGTTTTGATGTGTACAGCCATGAAACAACTTTCAAACTCCTCATAATCATGTGGAAAGTTAACCTAAAGTGTTTCCATTAGGTTTGCAGTAAGTGCTTTGGTGTAAAATTGAAATGTATACTATTTGTATTGTCTAAGCATTGGATGAACTCAGATAACAACTTTTTTGTGTTGATGTCTACAGCCATGAAACAACTTTCAAACTACTCACAATCATGTGGAAAGTTAACCTAAGGTGTTTCCATTAGGTTTGCAGTAGGTGCTTTGGTGTAAAATTGAAATGTATACTATTTGTATTGTCTAAGCATTGCATGCACTCAGATAACAACTTTTTTGTGTTGATGTGTACAGCCATGAAACAACTTTCAAACTACTTATAATCATGTGGAAAGTTAACCTAAAGTATTTCCATTAGGTTTGCAGTAAGTGCTTTGGTGTAAAATTGAAATGTATACTATTTGTATTGTCTAATCATTGCATGCACTCAGATAACAACTTTTTTGTGTTGATGTGTACAGCCATGAAACAACTTTCAAACTACTCATAATCATGTGGGAAGTTAATCTAAGGTGTTTCCATTAGGTTTGCAGTAAGTGGTTTGGAGTAAAATTGAAATGTATACTATTTGTATTGTCTAAGCATTGCATGCACTGAGATAACAACTTTTTTGTGTTGATGTCTACAGCCATGAAACAACTTTCAAACTACTCACAATCATGTGGAAAGTTAACCTAAGGTGTTTCCATTAGGTTTGCAGTAGGTGCTTTGGTGTAAAATTGAAATGTATACTATTTGTATTGTCTAAGCATTGCATGCACTCAGATAACAACTTTTTTGTTTTGATGTGTACAGCCATGAAACAACTTTCAAACTACTCATAATCATGTGGGAAGTTAACCTAAGGTGTTTCCATTAGGTTTGCAGTAAGTGCTTTGGTGTAAAATTGAAATGTATACTATTTGTATTGTCTAAGCATTGGATGCACTCAGATAACAACTTTTTTGTGTTGATGTCTACAGCCATGAAACAACTTTCAAACTACTCACAATCATGTGGAAAGTTAACCTAAGGTGTTTCCATTAGGTTTGCAGTAGGTGCTTTGGTGTAAAATTGAAATGTATACTATTTGTATTGTCTAAGCATTGCATGCACTCAGATAACAACTTTTTTGTTTTGATGTGTACAGCCATGAAACAACTTTCAAACTACTCATAATCATGTGGAAAGTTAACCTAAAGTGTTTCCATTAGGTTTGCAGTAAGTGCTTTGGTGTAAAATTGAAATGTATACTATTTGTATTGTCTAAGCATTGGATGCACTCAGATATCAACTTTTTTGTGTTGATGTCTACAGCCATGAAACAACTTTCAAACTACTCACAATCATGTGGAAAGTTAACCTAAGGTGTTTCCATTAGGTTTGCAGTAGGTGCTTTGGTGTAAAATTGAAATGTATACTATTTGTATTGTCTAAGCATTGCATGCACTCAGATAACAACTTTTTTGTGTTGATGTGTACAGCCATGAAACAACTTTCAAACTACTCATAATCATGTGGAAAGTTAACCTAAAGTGTTTCCATTAGGTTTGCAGTAAGTGCTTTGGTGTAAAATTGAAATGTATACTATTTGTATTGTCTAAGCATTGCATGCACTCAGATAACAACTTTTTTGTGTTGATGTGTACAGCCATGAAACAACTTTCAAACTACTCATAATCATGTGGGAAGTTAACCTAAGGTGTTTCCATTAGGTTTGCAGTAAGTGGTTTGGAGTAAAATTGAAATGTATACTATTTGTATTGTCTAAGCATTGCATGCACTGAGATAACAACTTTTTTGTGTTGATGTCTACAGCCATGAAACAACTTTCAAACTACTCATAATCATGTGGAAAGTTAACCTAAAGTGTTTCCATTAGGTTTGCAGTAAGTGCTTTGGTGTAAAATTGAAATGTATACTATTTGTATTGTCTAAGCATTGGATGCACTCAGATAACAACTTTTTTGTGTTGATGTCTACAGCCATGAAACAACTTTCAAACTACTCACAATCATGTGGAAAGTTAACCTAAGGTGTTTCCATTAGGTTTGCAGTAGGTGCTTTGGTGTAAAATTGAAATGTATACTATTTGTATTGTCTAAGCATTGCATGCACTCAGATAACAACTTTTTTGTTTTGATGTG
Organism: Mobula birostris; assembly: GCF_030028105.1. Taxonomy (NCBI): domain Eukaryota; kingdom Metazoa; phylum Chordata; class Chondrichthyes; order Myliobatiformes; family Myliobatidae; genus Mobula; species Mobula birostris. Next base: position 36,487 of record NW_027278419.1, on the reverse strand, counting down.
TACAGCCATGAAACAACTTTCAAACTACTCATAATCATGTGGAAAGTTAACCTAAAGTGTTTCCATTAGGTTTGCAGTAAGTGCTTTGGTGTAAAATTGAAATGTATACTATTTGTATTGTCTAAGCATTGGATGCACTCAGATATCAACTTTTTTGTGTTGATGTCTACAGCCATGAAACAACTTTCAAACTACTCACAATCATGTGGAAAGTTAACCTAAGGTGTTTCCATTAGGTTTGCAGTAGGTGCTTTGGTGTAAAATTGAAATGTATACTATTTGTATTGTCTAAGCATTGGATGCACTCAGATAACAACTTTTTTGTGTTGATGTCTACAGCCATGAAACAACTTTCAAACTACTCACAATCATGTGGAAAGTTAACCTAAGGTGTTTCCATTAGGTTTGCAGTAGGTGCTTTGGTGTAAAATTGAAATGTATACTATTTGTATTGTCTAAGCATTGCATGCACTCAGATAACAACTTTTTTGTTTTGATGTGTACAGCCATGAAACAACTTTCAAACTACTCATAATCATGTGGGAAGTTAACCTAAGGTGTTTCCATTAGGTTTGCAGTAAGTGGTTTGGAGTAAAATTGAAATGTATACTATTTGTATTGTCTAAGCATTGCATGCACTGAGATAACAACTTTTTTGTGTTGATGTCTACAGCCATGAAACAACTTTCAAACTACTCATAATCATGTGGAAAGTTAACCTAAAGTGTTTCCATTAGGTTTGCAGTAAGTGCTTTGGTGTAAAATTGAAATGTATACTATTTGTATTGTCTAAGCATTGCGTGCACTCAGATAACAACTTTTTTGTGTTGATGTGTACAGCCATGAAACAACTTTCAAACTACTCATAATCATGTGGGAAGTTAACCTAAGGTGTTTCCATTAGGTTTGCAGTAAGTGGTTTGGAGTAAAATTGAAATGTATACTATTTGTATTGTCTAAGCATTGCATGCACTCAGATAACAACTTTTTTGTTTTGATGTGTACAGCCATGAAACAACTTTCAAACTACTCATAATCATGTGGGAAGTTAACCTAAGGTGTTTCCATTAGGTTTGCAGTAAGTGCTTTGGTGTAAAATTGAAATGTATACTATTTGTATTGTCTAAGCATTGGATGCACTCAGATAGCAACTTTTTTGTGTTGATGTCTACAGCCATGAAACAACTTTCAAACTACTCACAATCATGTGGAAAGTTAACCTAAGGTGTTTCCATTAGTTTTGCAGTAGGTGCTTTGGTGTAAAATTGAAATGTATACTATTTGTATTGTCTAAGCATTGCATGCACTCAGATAACAACTTTTTTGTTTTGATGTGTACAGCCATGAAACAACTTTCAAACTACTCATAATCATGTGGAAAGTTAACCTAAAGTGTTTCCATTAGGTTTGCAGTAAGTGCTTTGGTGTAAAATTGAAATGTATACTATTTGTATTGTCTAAGCATTGGATGCACTCAGATAACAACTTTTTTGTGTTGATGTCTACAGCCATGAAACAACTTTCAAACTACTCACAATCATGTGGAAAGTTAACCTAAGGTGTTTCCATTAGTTTTGCAGTAGGTGCTTTGGTGTAAAATTGAAATGTATACTATTTGTATTGTCTAAGCATTGCATGCACTCAGATAACAACTTTTTTGTTTTGATGTGTACAGCCATGAAACAACTTTCAAACTACTCATAATCATGTGGAAAGTTAACCTAAAGTGTTTCCATTAGGTTTGCAGTAAGTGCTTTGGTGTAAAATTGAAATGTATACTATTTGTATTGTCTAAGCATTGGATGCACTCAGATAACAACTTTTTTGTGTTGATGTCTACAGCCATGAAACAACTTTCAAACTACTCACAATCATGTGGAAAGTTAACCTAAGGTGTTTCCATTAGGTTTGCAGTAGGTGCTTTGGTGTAAAATTGAAATGTATACTATTTGTATTGTCTAAGCATTGCATGCACTCAGATAACAACTTTTTTGTTTTGATGTGTACAGCCATGAAACAACTTTCAAACTACTCATAATCATGTGGAAAGTTAACCTAAAGTGTTTCCATTAGGTTTGCAGTAAGTGCTTTGGTGTAAAATTGAAATGTATACTATTTGTATTGTCTAAGCATTGGATGCACTCAGATATCAACTTTTTTGTGTTGATGTCTACAGCCATGAAACAACTTTCAAACTACTCACAATCATGTGGAAAGTTAACCTAAGGTGTTTCCATTAGGTTTGCAGTAGGTGCTTTGGTGTAAAATTGAAATGTATACTATTTGTATTGTCTAAGCATTGGATGCACTCAGATAACAACTTTTTTGTGTTGATGTCTACAGCCATGAAACAACTTTCAAACTACTCACAATCATGTGGAAAGTTAACCTAAGGTGTTTCCATTAGGTTTGCAGTAGGTGCTTTGGTGTAAAATTGAAATGTATACTATTTGTATTGTCTAAGCATTGCATGCACTCAGATAACAACTTTTTTGTTTTGATGTGTACAGCCATGAAACAACTTTCAAACTACTCATAATCATGTGGGAAGTTAACCTAAGGTGTTTCCATTAGGTTTGCAGTAAGTGGTTTGGAGTAAAATTGAAATGTATACTATTTGTATTGTCTAAGCATTGCATGCACTGAGATAACAACTTTTTTGTGTTGATGTCTACAGCCATGAAACAACTTTCAAACTACTCATAATCATGTGGAAAGTTAACCTAAAGTGTTTCCATTAGGTTTGCAGTAAGTGCTTTGGTGTAAAATTGAAATGTATACTATTTGTATTGTCTAAGCATTGCGTGCACTCAGATAACAACTTTTTTGTGTTGATGTGTACAGCCATGAAACAACTTTCAAACTACTCATAATCATGTGGGAAGTTAACCTAAGGTGTTTCCATTAGGTTTGCAGTAAGTGGTTTGGAGTAAAATTGAAATGTATACTATTTGTATTGTCTAAGCATTGCATGCACTCAGATAACAACTTTTTTGTTTTGATGTGTACAGCCATGAAACAACTTTCAAACTACTCATAATCATGTGGGAAGTTAACCTAAGGTGTTTCCATTAGGTTTGCAGTAAGTGCTTTGGTGTAAAATTGAAATGTATACTATTTGTATTGTCTAAGCATTGGATGCACTCAGATAGCAACTTTTTTGTGTTGTTGTCTACAGCCATGAAACAACTTTCAAACTACTCACAATCATGTGGAAAGTTAACCTAAGGTGTTTCCATTAGTTTTGCAGTAGGTGCTTTGGTGTAAAATTGAAATGTATACTATTTGTATTGTCTAAGCATTGCATGCACTCAGATAACAACTTTTTTGTTTTGATGTGTACAGCCATGAAACAACTTTCAAACTACTCATAATCATGTGGAAAGTTAACCTAAAGTGTTTCCATTAGGTTTGCAGTAAGTGCTTTGGTGTAAAATTGAAATGTATACTATTTGTATTGTCTAAGCATTGGATGCACTCAGATAACAACTTTTTTGTGTTGATGTCTAAAGCCATGAAACAACTTTCAAACTACTCACAATCATGTGGAAAGTTAACCTAAGGTGTTTTCATTAGGTTTGCAGTAGGTGCTTTGGTGTAAAATTGAAATGTATACTATTTGTATTGTCTAAGCATTGCATGCACTCAGATAACAACTTTTTTGTGTTGATGTGTACAGCCATGAAACAACTTTCAAACTACTCATAATCATGTGGGAAGTTAACCTAAGGTGTTTCCATTAGGTTTGCAGTAAGTGGTTTGGAGTAAAATTGAAATGTATACTATTTGTACTGTCTAAGCATTGCATGCACTGAGATAACAACTTTTTTGTGTTGATGTCTACAGCCATGAAACAACTTTCAAACTACTCACAATCATGTGGAAAGTTAACCTAAGGTGTTTCCATTAGGTTTGCAGTAGGTGCTTTGGTGTAAAATTGAAATGTATACTATTTGTATTGTCTAAGCATTGCATGCACTCAGATAACAACTTCTTTGTTTTGATGTGTACAGCCATGAAACAACTTTCAAACTACTCATAATCATGTGGAAAGTTAACCTAAAGTGTTTCCATTAGGTTTGCAGTAAGTGCTTTGGTGTAAAATTGAAATGTATACTATTTGTATTGTCTAAGCATTGGATGCACTCAGATAACAACTTTTTTGTGTTGATGTCTACAGCCATGAAACAACTTTCAAACTACTCACAATCATGTGGAAAGTTAACCTAAGGTGTTTCCATTAGGTTTGCAGTAGGTGCTTTGGTGTAAAATTGAAATGTATACTATTTGTATTGTCTAAGCATTGCATGCACTCAGATAACAACTTTTTTGTGTTGATGTGTACAGCCATGAAACAACTTTCAAACTACTCATAATCATGTGGAAAGTTAACCTAAAGTGTTTCCATTAGGTTTGCAGTAAGTGCTTTGGTGTAAAATTGAAATGTATACTATTTGTATTGTCTAAGCATTGCATGCACTCAGATAACAACTTTTTTGTGTTGATGTGTACAGCCATGAAACAACTTTCAAACTACTCATAATCATGTGGGAAGTTAACCTAAGGTGTTTCCATTAGGTTTGCAGTAAGTGGTTTGGAGTAAAATTGAAATGTATACTATTTGTATTGTCTAAGCATTGCATGCACTGAGATAACAACTTTTTTGTGTTGATGTCTACAGCCATGAAACAACTTTCAAACTACTCATAATCATGTGGAAAGTTAACCTAAAGTGTTTCCATTAGGTTTGCAGTAAGTGCTTTGGTGTAAAATTGAAATGTATACTATTTGTATTGTCTAAGCATTGGATGCACTCAGATAACAACTTTTTTGTGTTGATGTCTACAGCCATGAAACAACTTTCAAACTACTCACAATCATGTGGAAAGTTAACTTAAGGTGTTTCCATTAGGTTTGCAGTAGGTGCTTTGGTGTAAAATTGAAATGTATACTATTTGTATTGTCTAAGCATTGCATGCACTCAGATAACAACTTTTTTGTGTTGATGTGTACAGCCATGAAACAACTTTCAAACTACTCATAATCATGTGGAAAGTTAACCTAAAGTGTTTCCATTAGGTTTGCAGTAAGTGCTTTGGTGTAAAATTGAAATGTATACTATTTGTATTGTCTAAGCATTGCATGCACTGAGATAACAACCTTTTTGTGTTGATGTCTACAGCCATGAAACAACTTTCAAACTACTCACAATCATGTGGAAAGTTAACCTAAGGTGTTTCCATTAGGTTTGCAGTAGGTGCTTTGGAGTAAAATTGAAATGTATACTATTTGTATTGTCTAAGCATTGCATGCACTCAGATAACAACTTTTTTGTGTTGATGTCTACAGCCATGAAACAACTTTCAAACTACTCACAATCATGTGGAAAGTTAACCTAAGGTGTTTCCATTAGGTTTGCAGTAGGTGCTTTGGTGTAAAATTGAAATGTATTCTATTTGTATTGTCTAAGCATTGCATGCACTCAGATAACAACTTTTTTGTTTTGATGTGTACAGCCATGAAACAACTTTCAAACTACTCATAATCATGTGGGAAGTTAACCTAAGGTGTTTCCATTAGGTTTGCAGTAAGTGCTTTGGTGTAAAATTGAAATGTATACTATTTGTATTGTCTAAGCATTGGATGCACTCAGATAACAACTTCTTTGTGTTGATGTCTACAGCCATGAAACAACTTTCAAACTACTCACAATCATGTGGAAAGTTAACCTAAGGTGTTTCCATTAGGTTTGCAGTAGGTGCTTTGGTGTAAAATTGAAATGTATACTATTTGTATTGTCTAAGCATTGCATGCACTCAGATAACAACTTTTTTGTTTTGATGTGTACAGCCATGAAACAACTTTCAAACTCCTCATAATCATGTGGAAAGTTAACCTAAAGTGTTTCCATTAGGTTTGCAGTAAGTGCTTTGGTGTAAAATTGAAATGTATACTATTTGTATTGTCTAAGCATTGGATGCACTCAGATAACAACTTTTTTGTGTTGATGTCTACAGCCATGAAACAACTTTCAAACTACTCACAATCATGTGGAAAGTTAACCTAAGGTGTTTCCATTAGGTTTGCAGTAGGTGCTTTGGTGTAAAATTGAAATGTATACTATTTGTATTGTCTAAGCATTGCATGCACTCAGATAACAACTTTTTTGTGTTGATGTGTACAGCCATGAAACAACTTTCAAACTACTCATAATCATGTGGAAAGTTAACCTAAAGTATTTCCATTAGGTTTGCAGTAAGTGCTTTGGTGTAAAATTGAAATGTATACTATTTGTATTGTCTAATCATTGCATGCACTCAGATAACAACTTTTTTGTGTTGATGTGTACAGCCATGAAACAACTTTCAAACTACTCATAATCATGTGGGAAGTTAATCTAAGGTGTTTCCATTAGGTTTGCAGTAAGTGGTTTGGAGTAAAATTGAAATGTATACTATTTGTATTGTCTAAGCTTTGCATGCACTGAGATAACAACTTTTTTGTGTTGATGTCTACAGCCATGAAACAACTTTCAAACTACTCACAATCATGTGGAAAGTTAACCTAAGGTGTTTCCATTAGGTTTGCAGTAGGTGCTTTGGTGTAAAATTGAAATGTATACTATTTGTATTGTCTAAGCATTGCATGCACTCAGATAACAACTTTTTTGTGTTGATGTGTACAGCCATGAAACAACTTTCAAACTACTCATAATCATGTGGGAAGTTAACCTAAGTTGTTTCCATTAGGTTTGCAGTAAGTGGTTTGGAGTAAAATTGAAATGTATACTATTTGTATTGTCTAAGCATTGCATGCACTGAGATAACAACTTTTTTGTGTTGATGTCTACAGCCATGAAACAACTTTCAAACTACTCATAATCATGTGGAAAGTTAACCTAAAGTGTTTCCATTAGGTTTGCAGTAAGTGCTTTGGTGTAAAATTGAAATGTATACTATTTGTATTGTCTAAGCATTGGATGCACTCAGATAACAACTTTTTTGTGTTGATGTCTACAGCCATGAAACAACTTTCAAACTACTCACAATCATGTGGAAAGTTAACCTAAGGTGTTTCCATTAGGTTTGCAGTAGGTGCTTTGGTGTAAAATTGAAATGTATACTATTTGTATTGTCTAAGCATTGCATGCACTCAGATAACAACTTTTTTGTTTTGATGTGTACAGCCATGAAACAACTTTCAAACTACTCATAATCATGTGGAAAGTTAACCTAAAGTGTTTCCATTAGGTTTGCAGTAAGTGCTTTGGTGTAAAATTGAAATGTATACTATTTGTATTGTCTAAGCATTGGATGCACTCAGATATCAACTTTTTTGTGTTGATGTCTACAGCCATGAAACAACTTTCAAACTACTCACAATCATGTGGAAAGTTAACCTAAGGTGTTTCCATTAGGTTTGCAGTAGGTGCTTTGGTGTAAAATTGAAATGTATACTATTTGTATTGTCTAAGCATTGGATGCACTCAGATAACAACTTTTTTGTGTTGATGTCTACAGCCATGAAACAACTTTCAAACTACTCACAATCATGTGGAAAGTTAACCTAAGGTGTTTCCATTAGGTTTGCAGTAGGTGCTTTGGTGTAAAATTGAAATGTATACTATTTGTATTGTCTAAGCATTGCATGCACTCAGATAACAACTTTTTTGTTTTGATGTGTACAGCCATGAAACAACTTTCAAACTACTCATAATCATGTGGGAAGTTAACCTAAGGTGTTTCCATTAGGTTTGCAGTAAGTGGTTTGGAGTAAAATTGAAATGTATACTATTTGTATTGTCTAAGCATTGCATGCACTGAGATAACAACTTTTTTGTGTTGATGTCTACAGCCATGAAACAACTTTCAAACTACTCATAATCATGTGGAAAGTTAACCTAAAGTGTTTCCATTAGGTTTGCAGTAAGTGCTTTGGTGTAAAATTGAAATGTATACTATTTGTATTGTCTAAGCATTGCGTGCACTCAGATAACAACTTTTTTGTGTTGATGTGTACAGCCATGAAACAACTTTCAAACTACTCATAATCATGTGGGAAGTTAACCTAAGGTGTTTCCATTAGGTTTGCAGTAAGTGGTTTGGAGTAAAATTGAAATGTATACTATTTGTATTGTCTAAGCATTGCATGCACTCAGATAACAACTTTTTTGTTTTGATGTGTACAGCCATGAAACAACTTTCAAACTACTCATAATCATGTGGGAAGTTAACCTAAGGTGTTTCCATTAGGTTTGCAGTAAGTGCTTTGGTGTAAAATTGAAATGTATACTATTTGTATTGTCTAAGCATTGGATGCACTCAGATAGCAACTTTTTTGTGTTGATGTCTACAGCCATGAAACAACTTTCAAACTACTCACAATCATGTGGAAAGTTAACCTAAGGTGTTTCCATTAGTTTTGCAGTAGGTGCTTTGGTGTAAAATTGAAATGTATACTATTTGTATTGTCTAAGCATTGCATGCACTCAGATAACAACTTTTTTGTTTTGATGTGTACAGCCATGAAACAACTTTCAAACTACTCATAATCATGTGGAAAGTTAACCTAAAGTGTTTCCATTAGGTTTGCAGTAAGTGCTTTGGTGTAAAATTGAAATGTATACTATTTGTATTGTCTAAGCATTGGATGCACTCAGATAACAACTTTTTTGTGTTGATGTCTACAGCCATGAAACAACTTTCAAACTACTCACAATCATGTGGAAAGTTAACCTAAGGTGTTTCCATTAGTTTTGCAGTAGGTGCTTTGGTGTAAAATTGAAATGTATACTATTTGTATTGTCTAAGCATTGCATGCACTCAGATAACAACTTTTTTGTTTTGATGTGTACAGCCATGAAACAACTTTCAAACTACTCATAATCATGTGGAAAGTTAACCTAAAGTGTTTCCATTAGGTTTGCAGTAAGTGCTTTGGTGTAAAATTGAAATGTATACTATTTGTATTGTCTAAGCATTGGATGCACTCAGATAACAACTTTTTTGTGTTGATGTCTACAGCCATGAAACAACTTTCAAACTACTCACAATCATGTGGAAAGTTAACCTAAGGTGTTTCCATTAGGTTTGCAGTAGGTGCTTTGGTGTAAAATTGAAATGTATACTATTTGTATTGTCTAAGCATTGCATGCACTCAGATAACAACTTTTTTGTTTTGATGTGTACAGCCATGAAACAACTTTCAAACTACTCATAATCATGTGGAAAGTTAACCTAAAGTGTTTCCATTAGGTTTGCAGTAAGTGCTTTGGTGTAAAATTGAAATGTATACTATTTGTATTGTCTAAGCATTGGATGCACTCAGATATCAACTTTTTTGTGTTGATGTCTACAGCCATGAAACAACTTTCAAACTACTCACAATCATGTGGAAAGTTAACCTAAGGTGTTTCCATTAGGTTTGCAGTAGGTGCTTTGGTGTAAAATTGAAATGTATACTATTTGTATTGTCTAAGCATTGGATGCACTCAGATAACAACTTTTTTGTGTTGATGTCTACAGCCATGAAACAACTTTCAAACTACTCACAATCATGTGGAAAGTTAACCTAAGGTGTTTCCATTAGGTTTGCAGTAGGTGCTTTGGTGTAAAATTGAAATGTATACTATTTGTATTGTCTAAGCATTGCATGCACTCAGATAACAACTTTTTTGTTTTGATGTGTACAGCCATGAAACAACTTTCAAACTACTCATAATCATGTGGGAAGTTAACCTAAGGTGTTTCCATTAGGTTTGCAGTAAGTGGTTTGGAGTAAAATTGAAATGTATACTATTTGTATTGTCTAAGCATTGCATGCACTGAGATAACAACTTTTTTGTGTTGATGTCTACAGCCATGAAACAACTTTCAAACTACTCATAATCATGTGGAAAGTTAACCTAAAGTGTTTCCATTAGGTTTGCAGTAAGTGCTTTGGTGTAAAATTGAAATGTATACTATTTGTATTGTCTAAGCATTGCGTGCACTCAGATAACAACTTTTTTGTGTTGATGTGTACAGCCATGAAACAACTTTCAAACTACTCATAATCATGTGGGAAGTTAACCTAAGGTGTTTCCATTAGGTTTGCAGTAAGTGGTTTGGAGTAAAATTGAAATGTATACTATTTGTATTGTCTAAGCATTGCATGCACTCAGATAACAACTTTTTTGTTTTGATGTGTACAGCCATGAAACAACTTTCAAACTACTCATAATCATGTGGGAAGTTAACCTAAGGTGTTTCCATTAGGTTTGCAGTAAGTGCTTTGGTGTAAAATTGAAATGTATACTATTTGTATTGTCTAAGCATTGGATGCACTCAGATAGCAACTTTTTTGTGTTGTTGTCTACAGCCATGAAACAACTTTCAAACTACTCACAATCATGTGGAAAGTTAACCTAAGGTGTTTCCATTAGTTTTGCAGTAGGTGCTTTGGTGTAAAATTGAAATGTATACTATTTGTATTGTCTAAGCATTGCATGCACTCAGATAACAACTTTTTTGTTTTGATGTGTACAGCCATGAAACAACTTTCAAACTACTCATAATCATGTGGAAAGTTAACCTAAAGTGTTTCCATTAGGTTTGCAGTAAGTGCTTTGGTGTAAAATTGAAATGTATACTATTTGTATTGTCTAAGCATTGGATGCACTCAGATAACAACTTTTTTGTGTTGATGTCTAAAGCCATGAAACAACTTTCAAACTACTCACAATCATGTGGAAAGTTAACCTAAGGTGTTTTCATTAGGTTTGCAGTAGGTGCTTTGGTGTAAAATTGAAATGTATACTATTTGTATTGTCTAAGCATTGCATGCACTCAGATAACAACTTTTTTGTGTTGATGTGTACAGCCATGAAACAACTTTCAAACTACTCATAATCATGTGGGAAGTTAACCTAAGGTGTTTCCATTAGGTTTGCAGTAAGTGGTTTGGAGTAAAATTGAAATGTATACTATTTGTACTGTCTAAGCATTGCATGCACTGAGATAACAACTTTTTTGTGTTGATGTCTACAGCCATGAAACAACTTTCAAACTACTCACAATCATGTGGAAAGTTAACCTAAGGTGTTTCCATTAGGTTTGCAGTAGGTGCTTTGGTGTAAAATTGAAATGTATACTATTTGTATTGTCTAAGCATTGCATGCACTCAGATAACAACTTCTTTGTTTTGATGTGTACAGCCATGAAACAACTTTCAAACTACTCATAATCATGTGGAAAGTTAACCTAAAGTGTTTCCATTAGGTTTGCAGTAAGTGCTTTGGTGTAAAATTGAAATGTATACTATTTGTATTGTCTAAGCATTGGATGCACTCAGATAACAACTTTTTTGTGTTGATGTCTACAGCCATGAAACAACTTTCAAACTACTCACAATCATGTGGAAAGTTAACCTAAGGTGTTTCCATTAGGTTTGCAGTAGGTGCTTTGGTGTAAAATTGAAATGTATACTATTTGTATTGTCTAAGCATTGCATGCACTCAGATAACAACTTTTTTGTGTTGATGTGTACAGCCATGAAACAACTTTCAAACTACTCATAATCATGTGGGAAGTTAACCTAAGGTGTTTCCATTAGGTTTGCAGTAAGTGGTTTGGAGTAAAATTGAAATGTATACTATTTGTATTGTCTAAGCATTGCATGCACTGAGATAACAACTTTTTTGTGTTGATGTCTACAGCCATGAAACAACTTTCAAACTACTCATAATCATGTGGAAAGTTAACCTAAAGTGTTTCCATTAGGTTTGCAGTAAGTGCTTTGGTGTAAAATTGAAATGTATACTATTTGTATTGTCTAAGCATTGGATGCACTCAGATAACAACTTTTTTGTGTTGATGTCTACAGCCATGAAACAACTTTCAAACTACTCACAATCATGTGGAAAGTTAACTTAAGGTGTTTCCATTAGGTTTGCAGTAGGTGCTTTGGTGTAAAATTGAAATGTATACTATTTGTATTGTCTAAGCATTGCATGCACTCAGATAACAACTTTTTTGTGTTGATGTGTACAGCCATGAAACAACTTTCAAACTACTCATAATCATGTGGAAAGTTAACCTAAAGTGTTTCCATTAGGTTTGCAGTAAGTGCTTTGGTGTAAAATTGAAATGTATACTATTTGTATTGTCTAAGCATTGCATGCACTGAGATAACAACCTTTTTGTGTTGATGTCTACAGCCATGAAACAACTTTCAAACTACTCACAATCATGTGGAAAGTTAACCTAAGGTGTTTCCATTAGGTTTGCAGTAGGTGCTTTGGAGTAAAATTGAAATGTATACTATTTGTATTGTCTAAGCATTGCATGCACTCAGATAACAACTTTTTTGTGTTGATGTCTACAGCCATGAAACAACTTTCAAACTACTCACAATCATGTGGAAAGTTAACCTAAGGTGTTTCCATTAGGTTTGCAGTAGGTGCTTTGGTGTAAAATTGAAATGTATTCTATTTGTATTGTCTAAGCATTGCATGCACTCAGATAACAACTTTTTTGTTTTGATGTGTACAGCCATGAAACAACTTTCAAACTACTCATAATCATGTGGGAAGTTAACCTAAGGTGTTTCCATTAGGTTTGCAGTAAGTGCTTTGGTGTAAAATTGAAATGTATACTATTTGTATTGTCTAAGCATTGGATGCACTCAGATAACAACTTCTTTGTGTTGATGTCTACAGCCATGAAACAACTTTCAAACTACTCACAATCATGTGGAAAGTTAACCTAAGGTGTTTCCATTAGGTTTGCAGTAGGTGCTTTGGTGTAAAATTGAAATGTATACTATTTGTATTGTCTAAGCATTGCATGCACTCAGATAACAACTTTTTTGTTTTGATGTGTACAGCCATGAAACAACTTTCAAACTCCTCATAATCATGTGGAAAGTTAACCTAAAGTGTTTCCATTAGGTTTGCAGTAAGTGCTTTGGTGTAAAATTGAAATGTATACTATTTGTATTGTCTAAGCATTGGATGCACTCAGATAACAACTTTTTTGTGTTGATGTCTACAGCCATGAAACAACTTTCAAACTACTCACAATCATGTGGAAAGTTAACCTAAGGTGTTTCCATTAGGTTTGCAGTAGGTGCTTTGGTGTAAAATTGAAATGTATACTATTTGTATTGTCTAAGCATTGCATGCACTCAGATAACAACTTTTTTGTGTTGATGTGTACAGCCATGAAACAACTTTCAAACTACTCATAATCATGTGGAAAGTTAACCTAAAGTATTTCCATTAGGTTTGCAGTAAGTGCTTTGGTGTAAAATTGAAATGTATACTATTTGTATTGTCTAATCATTGCATGCACTCAGATAACAACTTTTTTGTGTTGATGTGTACAGCCATGAAACAACTTTCAAACTACTCATAATCATGTGGGAAGTTAATCTAAGGTGTTTCCATTAGGTTTGCAGTAAGTGGTTTGGAGTAAAATTGAAATGTATACTATTTGTATTGTCTAAGCTTTGCATGCACTGAGATAACAACTTTTTTGTGTTGATGTCTACAGCCATGAAACAACTTTCAAACTACTCACAATCATGTGGAAAGTTAACCTAAGGTGTTTCCATTAGGTTTGCAGTAGGTGCTTTGGTGTAAAATTGAAATGTATACTATTTGTATTGTCTAAGCATTGCAAGCACTCAGATAACAACTTTTTTGTTTTGATGTGTACAGCCATGAAACAACTTTCAAACTACTCATAATCATGTGGGAAGTTAACCTAAGGTGTTTCCATTAGGTTTGCAGTAAGTGCTTTGGTGTAAAATTGAAATGTATACTATTTGTATTGTCTAAGCATTGGATGCACTCAGATAACAACTTTTTTGTGTTGATGTCTACAGCCATGAAACAACTTTCAAACTACTCACAATCATGTGGAAAGTTAACCTAAGGTGTTTCCATTAGGTTTGCAGTAGGTGCTTTGGTGTAAAATTGAAATGTATACTATTTGTATTGTCTAAGCATTGCATGCACTCAGATAACAACTTTTTTGTTTTGATGTGTACAGCCATGAAACAACTTTCAAACTCCTCATAATCATGTGGAAAGTTAACCTAAAGTGTTTCCATTAGGTTTGCAGTAAGTGCTTTGGTGTAAAATTGAAATGTATACTATTTGTATTGTCTAAGCATTGGATGCACTCAGATAACAACTTTTTTGTGTTGATGTCTACAGCCATGAAACAACTTTCAAACTACTCACAATCATGTGGAAAGTTAACCTAAGGTGTTTCCATTAGGTTTGCAGTAGGTGCTTTGGTGTAAAATTGAAATGTATACTATTTGTATTGTCTAAGCATTGCATGCACTCAGATAACAACTTTTTTGTGTTGATGTGTACAGCCATGAAACAACTTTCAAACTACTCATAATCATGTGGAAAGTTAACCTAAAGTATTTCCATTAGGTTTGCAGTAAGTGCTTTGGTGTAAAATTGAAATGTATACTATTTGTATTGTCTAATCATTGCATGCACTCAGATAACAACTTTTTTGTGTTGATGTGTACAGCCATGAAACAACTTTCAAACTACTCATAATCATGTGGGAAGTTAATCTAAGGTGTTTCCATTAGGTTTGCAGTAAGTGGTTTGGAGTAAAATTGAAATGTATACTATTTGTATTGTCTAAGCTTTGCATGCACTGAGATAACAACTTTTTTGTGTTGATGTCTACAGCCATGAAACAACTTTCAAACTACTCACAATCATGTGGAAAGTTAACCTAAGGTGTTTCCATTAGGTTTGCAGTAGGTGCTTTGGTGTAAAATTGAAATGTATACTATTTGTATTGTCTAAACATTGCAAGCACTCAGATAACAACTTTTTTGTTTTGATGTGTACAGCCATGAAACAACTTTCAAACTACTCATAATCATGTGGGAAGTTAACCTAAGGTGTTTCCATTAGGTTTGCAGTAAGTGCTTTGGTGTAAAATTGAAATGTATACTATTTGTATTGTCTAAGCATTGGATGCACTCAGATAACAACTTTTTTGTGTTGATGTCTACAGCCATGAAACAACTTTCAAACTACTCACAATCATGTGGAAAGTTAACCTAAGGTGTTTCCATTAGGTTTGCAGTAGGTGCTTTGGTGTAAAATTGAAATGTATACTATTTGTATTGTCCAAGCATTGCATGCACTCAGATAACAACTTTTTTGTTTTGATGTGTACAGCCATGAAACAACTTTCAAACTACTCATAATCATGTGGAAAGTTAACCTAAAGTGTTTCCATTAGGTTTGCAGTAAGTGCTTTGGTGTAAAATTGAAATGTATACTATTTGTATTGTCTAAGCATTGGATGCACTCAGATAACAACTTTTTTGTGTTGATGTGTACAGCCATGAAACAACTTTCAAACTACTCATAATCATGTGGGAAGTTAACCTAAGGTGTTTCCATTAGGTTTGCAGTAAGTACTTTGGTGTAAAATTGAAATGTATACTGCTTTTATGTCAAAGCATTCTATTCACTGCGAAATCAACTTTTTTGTCTTTATGTGCACAGTAATGAAACAACTTTCAGACATCTCAGAATCATGTGGGAAGTTAATCTAAGTTGTTTCCATTAGGTTTGCAGTAAGTGCTTTGGTGTAAAATTGAAATGTATACTATTTGTATTGTCTAAGCATTGCATGCACTTAGATAGCAACTTTTTTGTGTTGATGTGTACAGCCATGAAACAACTTTCAAACTACTCATAATCATGTGGAAAGTTAACCTAAAGTGTTTCCATTAGGGTTGCAGTAAGTGCTTTGGTGTAAAATTGAAATGTATACTATTTGTATTGTCTAAGCATTGCATGCACTGAGATAACAACTTTTTTGTGTTGATGTGTACAGCCATGAAACAACTTTCAAACTACTCATAATCATGTGGGAAGTTAACCTAAGGTGTTTCCATTAGGTTTGCAGTAAGTGCTTTGGAGTAAAATTGAAATGTATACTATTTGTATTGTCTAAGCATTGCATGCACTCAGATAACAACTTTTTTGTGTTGATGTCTACAGCCATGAAACAACTTTCAAACTACTCACAATCATGTGGAAAGTTAACCTAAGGTGTTTCCATTAGGTTTGCAGTAGGTGCTTTGGTGTAAAATTGAAATGTATTCTATTTGTATTGTCTAAGCATTGCATGCACTCAGATAACAACTTTTTTGTTTTGATGTGTACAGCCATGAAACAACTTTCAAACTACTCATAATCATGTGGGAAGTTAACCTAAGGTGTTTCCATTAGGTTTGCAGTAAGTGCTTTGGTGTAAAATTGAAATGTATACTATTTGTATTGTCTAAGCATTGGATGCACTCAGATAACAACTTCTTTGTGTTGATGTCTACAGCCATGAAACAACTTTCAAACTACTCACAATCATGTGGAAAGTTAACCTAAGGTGTTTCCATTAGGTTTGCAGTAGGTGCTTTGGTGTAAAATTGAAATGTATACTATTTGTATTGTCTAAGCATTGCATGCACTCAGATAACAACTTTTTTGTTTTGATGTGTACAGCCATGAAACAACTTTCAAACTCCTCATAATCATGTGGAAAGTTAACCTAAAGTGTTTCCATTAGGTTTGCAGTAAGTGCTTTGGTGTAAAATTGAAATGTATACTATTTGTATTGTCTAAGCATTGGATGCACTCAGATAACAACTTTTTTGTGTTGATGTCTACAGCCATGAAACAACTTTCAAACTACTCACAATCATGTGGAAAGTTAACCTAAGGTGTTTCCATTAGGTTTGCAGTAGGTGCTTTGGTGTAAAATTGAAATGTATACTATTTGTATTGTCTAAGCATTGCATGCACTCAGATAACAACTTTTTTGTGTTGATGTGTACAGCCATGAAACAACTTTCAAACTACTCATAATCATGTGGAAAGTTAACCTAAAGTATTTCCATTAGGTTTGCAGTAAGTGCTTTGGTGTAAAATTGAAATGTATACTATTTGTATTGTCTAATCATTGCATGCACTCAGATAACAACTTTTTTGTGTTGATGTGTACAGCCATGAAACAACTTTCAAACTACTCATAATCATGTGGGAAGTTAATCTAAGGTGTTTCCATTAGGTTTGCAGTAAGTGGTTTGGAGTAAAATTGAAATGTATACTATTTGTATTGTCTAAGCTTTGCATGCACTGAGATAACAACTTTTTTGTGTTGATGTCTACAGCCATGAAACAACTTTCAAACTACTCACAATCATGTGGAAAGTTAACCTAAGGTGTTTCCATTAGGTTTGCAGTAGGTGCTTTGGTGTAAAATTGAAATGTATACTATTTGTATTGTCTAAGCATTGCATGCACTCAGATAACAACTTTTTTGTGTTGATGTGTACAGCCATGAAACAACTTTCAAACTACTCATAATCATGTGGGAAGTTAACCTAAGTTGTTTCCATTAGGTTTGCAGTAAGTGGTTTGGAGTAAAATTGAAATGTATACTATTTGTATTGTCTAAGCATTGCATGCACTGAGATAACAACTTTTTTGTGTTGATGTCTACAGCCATGAAACAACTTTCAAACTACTCATAATCATGTGGAAAGTTAACCTAAAGTGTTTCCATTAGGTTTGCAGTAAGTGCTTTGGTGTAAAATTGAAATGTATACTATTTGTATTGTCTAAGCATTGGATGCACTCAGATAACAACTTTTTTGTGTTGATGTCTACAGCCATGAAACAACTTTCAAACTACTCACAATCATGTGGAAAGTTAACCTAAGGTGTTTCCATTAGGTTTGCAGTAGGTGCTTTGGTGTAAAATTGAAATGTATACTATTTGTATTGTCTAAGCATTGCATGCACTCAGATAACAACTTTTTTGTTTTGATGTGTACAGCCATGAAACAACTTTCAAACTACTCATAATCATGTGGAAAGTTAACCTAAAGTGTTTCCATTAGGTTTGCAGTAAGTGCTTTGGTGTAAAATTGAAATGTATACTATTTGTATTGTCTAAGCATTGGATGCACTCAGATATCAACTTTTTTGTGTTGATGTCTACAGCCATGAAACAACTTTCAAACTACTCACAATCATGTGGAAAGTTAACCTAAGGTGTTTCCATTAGGTTTGCAGTAGGTGCTTTGGTGTAAAATTGAAATGTATACTATTTGTATTGTCTAAGCATTGGATGCACTCAGATAACAACTTTTTTGTGTTGATGTCTACAGCCATGAAACAACTTTCAAACTACTCACAATCATGTGGAAAGTTAACCTAAGGTGTTTCCATTAGGTTTGCAGTAGGTGCTTTGGTGTAAAATTGAAATGTATACTATTTGTATTGTCTAAGCATTGCATGCACTCAGATAACAACTTTTTTGTTTTGATGTGTACAGCCATGAAACAACTTTCAAACTACTCATAATCATGTGGGAAGTTAACCTAAGGTGTTTCCATTAGGTTTGCAGTAAGTGGTTTGGAGTAAAATTGAAATGTATACTATTTGTATTGTCTAAGCATTGCATGCACTGAGATAACAACTTTTTTGTGTTGATGTCTACAGCCATGAAACAACTTTCAAACTACTCATAATCATGTGGAAAGTTAACCTAAAGTGTTTCCATTAGGTTTGCAGTAAGTGCTTTGGTGTAAAATTGAAATGTATACTATTTGTATTGTCTAAGCATTGCATGCACTCAGATAACAACTTTTTTGTGTTGATGTGTACAGCCATGAAACAACTTTCAAACTACTCATAATCATGTGGGAAGTTAACCTAAGGTGTTTCCATTAGGTTTGCAGTAAGTGGTTTGGAGTAAAATTGAAATGTATACTATTTGTATTGTCTAAGCATTGCATGCACTCAGATAACAACTTTTTTGTTTTGATGTGTACAGCCATGAAACAACTTTCAAACTACTCATAATCATGTGGGAAGTTAACCTAAGGTGTTTCCATTAGGTTTGCAGTAAGTGCTTTGGTGTAAAATTGAAATGTATACTATTTGTATTGTCTAAGCATTGGATGCACTCAGATAGCAACTTTTTTGTGTTGATGTCTACAGCCATGAAACAACTTTCAAACTACTCACAATCATGTGGAAAGTTAACCTAAGGTGTTTCCATTAGTTTTGCAGTAGGTGCTTTGGTGTAAAATTGAAATGTATACTATTTGTATTGTCTAAGCATTGCATGCACTCAGATAACAACTTTTTTGTTTTGATGTGTACAGCCATGAAACAACTTTCAAACTACTCATAATCATGTGGAAAGTTAACCTAAAGTGTTTCCATTAGGTTTGCAGTAAGTGCTTTGGTGTAAAATTGAAATGTATACTATTTGTATTGTCTAAGCATTGGATGCACTCAGATAACAACTTTTTTGTGTTGATGTCTACAGCCATGAAACAACTTTCAAACTACTCACAATCATGTGGAAAGTTAACCTAAGGTGTTTCCATTAGTTTTGCAGTAGGTGCTTTGGTGTAAAATTGAAATGTATACTATTTGTATTGTCTAAGCATTGCATGCACTCAGATAACAACTTTTTTGTTTTGATGTGTACAGCCATGAAACAACTTTCAAACTACTCATAATCATGTGGAAAGTTAACCTAAAGTGTTTCCATTAGGTTTGCAGTAAGTGCTTTGGTGTAAAATTGAAATGTATACTATTTGTATTGTCTAAGCATTGGATGCACTCAGATAACAACTTTTTTGTGTTGATGTCTACAGCCATGAAACAACTTTCAAACTACTCACAATCATGTGGAAAGTTAACCTAAGGTGTTTCCATTAGGTTTGCAGTAGGTGCTTTGGTGTAAAATTGAAATGTATACTATTTGTATTGTCTAAGCATTGCATGCACTCAGATAACAACTTTTTTGTTTTGATGTGTACAGCCATGAAACAACTTTCAAACTACTCATAATCATGTGGAAAGTTAACCTAAAGTGTTTCCATTAGGTTTGCAGTAAGTGCTTTGGTGTAAAATTGAAATGTATACTATTTGTATTGTCTAAGCATTGGATGCACTCAGATATCAACTTTTTTGTGTTGATGTCTACAGCCATGAAACAACTTTCAAACTACTCACAATCATGTGGAAAGTTAACCTAAGGTGTTTCCATTAGGTTTGCAGTAGGTGCTTTGGTGTAAAATTGAAATGTATACTATTTGTATTGTCTAAGTATTGGATGCACTCAGATAACAACTTTTTTGTGTTGATGTCTACAGCCATGAAACAACTTTCAAACTACTCACAATCATGTGGAAAGTTAACCTAAGGTGTTTCCATTAGGTTTGCAGTAGGTGCTTTGGTGTAAAATTGAAATGTATACTATTTGTATTGTCTAAGCATTGCATGCACTCAGATAACAACTTTTTTGTTTTGATGTGTACAGCCATGAAACAACTTTCAAACTACTCATAATCATGTGGGAAGTTAACCTAAGGTGTTTCCATTAGGTTTGCAGTAAGTGGTTTGGAGTAAAATTGAAATGTATACTATTTGTATTGTCTAAGCATTGCATGCACTGAGATAACAACTTTTTTGTGTTGATGTCTACAGCCATGAAACAACTTTCAAACTACTCATAATCATGTGGAAAGTTAACCTAAAGTGTTTCCATTAGGTTTGCAGTAAGTGCTTTGGTGTAAAATTGAAATGTATACTATTTGTATTGTCTAAGCATTGCGTGCACTCAGATAACAACTTTTTTGTGTTGATGTGTACAGCCATGAAACAACTTTCAAACTACTCATAATCATGTGGGAAGTTAACCTAAGGTGTTTCCATTAGGTTTGCAGTAAGTGGTTTGGAGTAAAATTGAAATGTATACTATTTGTATTGTCTAAGCATTGCATGCACTCAGATAACAACTTTTTTGTTTTGATGTGTACAGCCATGAAACAACTTTCAAACTACTCATAATCATGTGGGAAGTTAACCTAAGGTGTTTCCATTAGGTTTGCAGTAAGTGCTTTGGTGTAAAATTGAAATGTATACTATTTGTATTGTCTAAGCATTGGATGCACTCAGATAGCAACTTTTTTGTGTTGTTGTCTACAGCCATGAAACAACTTTCAAACTACTCACAATCATGTGGAAAGTTAACCTAAGGTGTTTCCATTAGTTTTGCAGTAGGTGCTTTGGTGTAAAATTGAAATGTATACTATTTGTATTGTCTAAGCATTGCATGCACTCAGATAACAACTTTTTTGTTTTGATGTGTACAGCCATGAAACAACTTTCAAACTACTCATAATCATGTGGAAAGTTAACCTAAAGTGTTTCCATTAGGTTTGCAGTAAGTGCTTTGGTGTAAAATTGAAATGTATACTATTTGTATTGTCTAAGCATTGGATGCACTCAGATAACAACTTTTTTGTGTTGATGTCTAAAGCCATGAAACAACTTTCAAACTACTCACAATCATGTGGAAAGTTAACCTAAGGTGTTTTCATTAGGTTTGCAGTAGGTGCTTTGGTGTAAAATTGAAATGTATACTATTTGTATTGTCTAAGCATTGCATGCACTCAGATAACAACTTTTTTGTGTTGATGTGTACAGCCATGAAACAACTTTCAAACTACTCATAATCATGTGGGAAGTTAACCTAAGGTGTTTCCATTAGGTTTGCAGTAAGTGGTTTGGAGTAAAATTGAAATGTATACTATTTGTACTGTCTAAGCATTGCATGCACTGAGATAACAACTTTTTTGTGTTGATGTCTACAGCCATGAAACAACTTTCAAACTACTCACAATCATGTGGAAAGTTAACCTAAGGTGTTTCCATTAGGTTTGCAGTAGGTGCTTTGGTGTAAAATTGAAATGTATACTATTTGTATTGTCTAAGCATTGCATGCACTCAGATAACAACTTCTTTGTTTTGATGTGTACAGCCATGAAACAACTTTCAAACTACTCATAATCATGTGGAAAGTTAACCTAAAGTGTTTCCATTAGGTTTGCAGTAAGTGCTTTGGTGTAAAATTGAAATGTATACTATTTGTATTGTCTAAGCATTGGATGCACTCAGATAACAACTTTTTTGTGTTGATGTCTACAGCCATGAAACAACTTTCAAACTACTCACAATCATGTGGAAAGTTAACCTAAGGTGTTTCCATTAGGTTTGCAGTAGGTGCTTTGGTGTAAAATTGAAATGTATACTATTTGTATTGTCTAAGCATTGCATGCACTCAGATAACAACTTTTTTGTGTTGATGTGTACAGCCATGAAACAACTTTCAAACTACTCATAATCATGTGGGAAGTTAACCTAAGGTGTTTCCATTAGGTTTGCAGTAAGTGGTTTGGAGTAAAATTGAAATGTATACTATTTGTATTGTCTAAGCATTGCATGCACTCAGATAACAACTTTTTTGTGTTGATGTGTACAGCCATGAAACAACTTTCAAACTACTCATAATCATGTGGGAAGTTAACCTAAGTTGTTTCCATTAGGTTTGCAGTAAGTGGTTTGGAGTAAAATTGAAATGTATACTATTTGTATTGTCTAAGCATTGCATGCACTGAGATAACAACTTTTTTGTGTTGATGTCTACAGCCATGAAACAACTTTCAAACTACTCATAATCATGTGGAAAGTTAACCTAAAGTGTTTCCATTAGGTTTGCAGTAAGTGCTTTGGTGTAAAATTGAAATGTATACTATTTGTATTGTCTAAGCATTGGATGCACTCAGATAACAACTTTTTTGTGTTGATGTCTACAGCCATGAAACAACTTTCAAACTACTCACAATCATGTGGAAAGTTAACCTAAGGTGTTTCCATTAGGTTTGCAGTAGGTGCTTTGGTGTAAAATTGAAATGTATACTATTTGTATTGTCTAAGCATTGCATGCACTCAGATAACAACTTTTTTGTTTTGATGTGTACAGCCATGAAACAACTTTCAAACTACTCATAATCATGTGGAAAGTTAACCTAAAGTGTTTCCATTAGGTTTGCAGTAAGTGCTTTGGTGTAAAATTGAAATGTATACTATTTGTATTGTCTAAGCATTGGATGCACTCAGATATCAACTTTTTTGTGTTGATGTCTACAGCCATGAAACAACTTTCAAACTACTCACAATCATGTGGAAAGTTAACCTAAGGTGTTTCCATTAGGTTTGCAGTAGGTGCTTTGGTGTAAAATTGAAATGTATACTATTTGTATTGTCTAAGCATTGGATGCACTCAGATAACAACTTTTTTGTGTTGATGTCTACAGCCATGAAACAACTTTCAAACTACTCACAATCATGTGGAAAGTTAACCTAAGGTGTTTCCATTAGGTTTGCAGTAGGTGCTTTGGTGTAAAATTGAAATGTATACTATTTGTATTGTCTAAGCATTGCATGCACTCAGATAACAACTTTTTTGTTTTGATGTGTACAGCCATGAAACAACTTTCAAACTACTCATAATCATGTGGGAAGTTAACCTAAGGTGTTTCCATTAGGTTTGCAGTAAGTGGTTTGGAGTAAAATTGAAATGTATACTATTTGTATTGTCTAAGCATTGCATGCACTGAGATAACAACTTTTTTGTGTTGATGTCTACAGCCATGAAACAACTTTCAAACTACTCATAATCATGTGGAAAGTTAACCTAAAGTGTTTCCATTAGGTTTGCAGTAAGTGCTTTGGTGTAAAATTGAAATGTATACTATTTGTATTGTCTAAGCATTGCATGCACTCAGATAACAACTTTTTTGTGTTGATGTGTACAGCCATGAAACAACTTTCAAACTACTCATAATCATGTGGGAAGTTAACCTAAGGTGTTTCCATTAGGTTTGCAGTAAGTGGTTTGGAGTAAAATTGAAATGTATACTATTTGTATTGTCTAAGCATTGCATGCACTCAGATAACAACTTTTTTGTTTTGATGTGTACAGCCATGAAACAACTTTCAAACTACTCATAATCATGTGGGAAGTTAACCTAAGGTGTTTCCATTAGGTTTGCAGTAAGTGCTTTGGTGTAAAATTGAAATGTATACTATTTGTATTGTCTAAGCATTGGATGCACTCAGATAGCAACTTTTTTGTGTTGATGTCTACAGCCATGAAACAACTTTCAAACTACTCACAATCATGTGGAAAGTTAACCTAAGGTGTTTCCATTAGTTTTGCAGTAGGTGCTTTGGTGTAAAATTGAAATGTATACTATTTGTATTGTCTAAGCATTGCATGCACTCAGATAACAACTTTTTTGTTTTGATGTGTACAGCCATGAAACAACTTTCAAACTACTCATAATCATGTGGAAAGTTAACCTAAAGTGTTTCCATTAGGTTTGCAGTAAGTGCTTTGGTGTAAAATTGAAATGTATACTATTTGTATTGTCTAAGCATTGGATGCACTCAGATAACAACTTTTTTGTGTTGATGTCTACAGCCATGAAACAACTTTCAAACTACTCACAATCATGTGGAAAGTTAACCTAAGGTGTTTCCATTAGTTTTGCAGTAGGTGCTTTGGTGTAAAATTGAAATGTATACTATTTGTATTGTCTAAGCATTGCATGCACTCAGATAACAACTTTTTTGTTTTGATGTGTACAGCCATGAAACAACTTTCAAACTACTCATAATCATGTGGAAAGTTAACCTAAAGTGTTTCCATTAGGTTTGCAGTAAGTGCTTTGGTGTAAAATTGAAATGTATACTATTTGTATTGTCTAAGCATTGGATGCACTCAGATAACAACTTTTTTGTGTTGATGTCTACAGCCATGAAACAACTTTCAAACTACTCACAATCATGTGGAAAGTTAACCTAAGGTGTTTCCATTAGGTTTGCAGTAGGTGCTTTGGTGTAAAATTGAAATGTATACTATTTGTATTGTCTAAGCATTGCATGCACTCAGATAACAACTTTTTTGTTTTGATGTGTACAGCCATGAAACAACTTTCAAACTACTCATAATCATGTGGAAAGTTAACCTAAAGTGTTTCCATTAGGTTTGCAGTAAGTGCTTTGGTGTAAAATTGAAATGTATACTATTTGTATTGTCTAAGCATTGGATGCACTCAGATATCAACTTTTTTGTGTTGATGTCTACAGCCATGAAACAACTTTCAAACTACTCACAATCATGTGGAAAGTTAACCTAAGGTGTTTCCATTAGGTTTGCAGTAGGTGCTTTGGTGTAAAATTGAAATGTATACTATTTGTATTGTCTAAGCATTGGATGCACTCAGATAACAACTTTTTTGTGTTGATGTCTACAGCCATGAAACAACTTTCAAACTACTCACAATCATGTGGAAAGTTAACCTAAGGTGTTTCCATTAGGTTTGCAGTAGGTGCTTTGGTGTAAAATTGAAATGTATACTATTTGTATTGTCTAAGCATTGCATGCACTCAGATAACAACTTTTTTGTTTTGATGTGTACAGCCATGAAACAACTTTCAAACTACTCATAATCATGTGGGAAGTTAACCTAAGGTGTTTCCATTAGGTTTGCAGTAAGTGGTTTGGAGTAAAATTGAAATGTATACTATTTGTATTGTCTAAGCATTGCATGCACTGAGATAACAACTTTTTTGTGTTGATGTCTACAGCCATGAAACAACTTTCAAACTACTCATAATCATGTGGAAAGTTAACCTAAAGTGTTTCCATTAGGTTTGCAGTAAGTGCTTTGGTGTAAAATTGAAATGTATACTATTTGTATTGTCTAAGCATTGCGTGCACTCAGATAACAACTTTTTTGTGTTGATGTGTACAGCCATGAAACAACTTTCAAACTACTCATAATCATGTGGGAAGTTAACCTAAGGTGTTTCCATTAGGTTTGCAGTAAGTGGTTTGGAGTAAAATTGAAATGTATACTATTTGTATTGTCTAAGCATTGCATGCACTCAGATAACAACTTTTTTGTTTTGATGTGTACAGCCATGAAACAACTTTCAAACTACTCATAATCATGTGGGAAGTTAACCTAAGGTGTTTCCATTAGGTTTGCAGTAAGTGCTTTGGTGTAAAATTGAAATGTATACTATTTGTATTGTCTAAGCATTGGATGCACTCAGATAGCAACTTTTTTGTGTTGTTGTCTACAGCCATGAAACAACTTTCAAACTACTCACAATCATGTGGAAAGTTAACCTAAGGTGTTTCCATTAGTTTTGCAGTAGGTGCTTTGGTGTAAAATTGAAATGTATACTATTTGTATTGTCTAAGCATTGCATGCACTCAGATAACAACTTTTTTGTTTTGATGTGTACAGCCATGAAACAACTTTCAAACTACTCATAATCATGTGGAAAGTTAACCTAAAGTGTTTCCATTAGGTTTGCAGTAAGTGCTTTGGTGTAAAATTGAAATGTATACTATTTGTATTGTCTAAGCATTGGATGCACTCAGATAACAACTTTTTTGTGTTGATGTCTAAAGCCATGAAACAACTTTCAAACTACTCACAATCATGTGGAAAGTTAACCTAAGGTGTTTTCATTAGGTTTGCAGTAGGTGCTTTGGTGTAAAATTGAAATGTATACTATTTGTATTGTCTAAGCATTGCATGCACTCAGATAACAACTTTTTTGTGTTGATGTGTACAGCCATGAAACAACTTTCAAACTACTCATAATCATGTGGGAAGTTAACCTAAGGTGTTTCCATTAGGTTTGCAGTAAGTGGTTTGGAGTAAAATTGAAATGTATACTATTTGTACTGTCTAAGCATTGCATGCACTGAGATAACAACTTTTTTGTGTTGATGTCTACAGCCATGAAACAACTTTCAAACTACTCACAATCATGTGGAAAGTTAACCTAAGGTGTTTCCATTAGGTTTGCAGTAGGTGCTTTGGTGTAAAATTGAAATGTATACTATTTGTATTGTCTAAGCATTGCATGCACTCAGATAACAACTTCTTTGTTTTGATGTGTACAGCCATGAAACAACTTTCAAACTACTCATAATCATGTGGAAAGTTAACCTAAAGTGTTTCCATTAGGTTTGCAGTAAGTGCTTTGGTGTAAAATTGAAATGTATACTATTTGTATTGTCTAAGCATTGGATGCACTCAGATAACAACTTTTTTGTGTTGATGTCTACAGCCATGAAACAACTTTCAAACTACTCACAATCATGTGGAAAGTTAACCTAAGGTGTTTCCATTAGGTTTGCAGTAGGTGCTTTGGTGTAAAATTGAAATGTATACTATTTGTATTGTCTAAGCATTGCATGCACTCAGATAACAACTTTTTTGTGTTGATGTGTACAGCCATGAAACAACTTTCAAACTACTCATAATCATGTGGGAAGTTAACCTAAGGTGTTTCCATTAGGTTTGCAGTAAGTGGTTTGGAGTAAAATTGAAATGTATACTATTTGTATTGTCTAAGCATTGCATGCACTGAGATAACAACTTTTTTGTGTTGATGTCTACAGCCATGAAACAACTTTCAAACTACTCATAATCATGTGGAAAGTTAACCTAAAGTGTTTCCATTAGGTTTGCAGTAAGTGCTTTGGTGTAAAATTGAAATGTATACTATTTGTATTGTCTAAGCATTGGATGCACTCAGATAACAACTTTTTTGTGTTGATGTCTACAGCCATGAAACAACTTTCAAACTACTCACAATCATGTGGAAAGTTAACTTAAGGTGTTTCCATTAGGTTTGCAGTAGGTGCTTTGGTGTAAAATTGAAATGTATACTATTTGTATTGTCTAAGCATTGCATGCACTCAGATAACAACTTTTTTGTGTTGATGTGTACAGCCATGAAACAACTTTCAAACTACTCATAATCATGTGGAAAGTTAACCTAAAGTGTTTCCATTAGGTTTGCAGTAAGTGCTTTGGTGTAAAATTGAAATGTATACTATTTGTATTGTCTAAGCATTGCATGCACTGAGATAACAACCTTTTTGTGTTGATGTCTACAGCCATGAAACAACTTTCAAACTACTCACAATCATGTGGAAAGTTAACCTAAGGTGTTTCCATTAGGTTTGCAGTAGGTGCTTTGGAGTAAAATTGAAATGTATACTATTTGTATTGTCTAAGCATTGCATGCACTCAGATAACAACTTTTTTGTGTTGATGTCTACAGCCATGAAACAACTTTCAAACTACTCACAATCATGTGGAAAGTTAACCTAAGGTGTTTCCATTAGGTTTGCAGTAGGTGCTTTGGTGTAAAATTGAAATGTATTCTATTTGTATTGTCTAAGCATTGCATGCACTCAGATAACAACTTTTTTGTTTTGATGTGTACAGCCATGAAACAACTTTCAAACTACTCATAATCATGTGGGAAGTTAACCTAAGGTGTTTCCATTAGGTTTGCAGTAAGTGCTTTGGTGTAAAATTGAAATGTATACTATTTGTATTGTCTAAGCATTGGATGCACTCAGATAACAACTTCTTTGTGTTGATGTCTACAGCCATGAAACAACTTTCAAACTACTCACAATCATGTGGAAAGTTAACCTAAGGTGTTTCCATTAGGTTTGCAGTAGGTGCTTTGGTGTAAAATTGAAATGTATACTATTTGTATTGTCTAAGCATTGCATGCACTCAGATAACAACTTTTTTGTTTTGATGTGTACAGCCATGAAACAACTTTCAAACTCCTCATAATCATGTGGAAAGTTAACCTAAAGTGTTTCCATTAGGTTTGCAGTAAGTGCTTTGGTGTAAAATTGAAATGTATACTATTTGTATTGTCTAAGCATTGGATGCACTCAGATAACAACTTTTTTGTGTTGATGTCTACAGCCATGAAACAACTTTCAAACTACTCACAATCATGTGGAAAGTTAACCTAAGGTGTTTCCATTAGGTTTGCAGTAGGTGCTTTGGTGTAAAATTGAAATGTATACTATTTGTATTGTCTAAGCATTGCATGCACTCAGATAACAACTTTTTTGTGTTGATGTGTACAGCCATGAAACAACTTTCAAACTACTCATAATCATGTGGAAAGTTAACCTAAAGTATTTCCATTAGGTTTGCAGTAAGTGCTTTGGTGTAAAATTGAAATGTATACTATTTGTATTGTCTAATCATTGCATGCACTCAGATAACAACTTTTTTGTGTTGATGTGTACAGCCATGAAACAACTTTCAAACTACTCATAATCATGTGGGAAGTTAATCTAAGGTGTTTCCATTAGGTTTGCAGTAAGTGGTTTGGAGTAAAATTGAAATGTATACTATTTGTATTGTCTAAGCTTTGCATGCACTGAGATAACAACTTTTTTGTGTTGATGTCTACAGCCATGAAACAACTTTCAAACTACTCACAATCATGTGGAAAGTTAACCTAAGGTGTTTCCATTAGGTTTGCAGTAGGTGCTTTGGTGTAAAATTGAAATGTATACTATTTGTATTGTCTAAGCATTGCAAGCACTCAGATAACAACTTTTTTGTTTTGATGTGTACAGCCATGAAACAACTTTCAAACTACTCATAATCATGTGGGAAGTTAACCTAAGGTGTTTCCATTAGGTTTGCAGTAAGTGGTTTGGAGTAAAATTGAAATGTATACTATTTGTATTGTCTAAGCTTTGCATGCACTGAGATAACAACTTTTTTGTGTTGATGTCTACAGCCATGAAACAACTTTCAAACTACTCACAATCATGTGGAAAGTTAACCTAAGGTGTTTCCATTAGGTTTGCAGTAGGTGCTTTGGTGTAAAATTGAAATGTATACTATTTGTATTGTCTAAACATTGCAAGCACTCAGATAACAACTTTTTTGTTTTGATGTGTACAGCCATGAAACAACTTTCAAACTACTCATAATCATGTGGGAAGTTAACCTAAGGTGTTTCCATTAGGTTTGCAGTAAGTGCTTTGGTGTAAAATTGAAATGTATACTATTTGTATTGTCTAAGCATTGGATGCACTCAGATAACAACTTTTTTGTGTTGATGTCTACAGCCATGAAACAACTTTCAAACTACTCACAATCATGTGGAAAGTTAACCTAAGGTGTTTCCATTAGGTTTGCAGTAGGTGCTTTGGTGTAAAATTGAAATGTATACTATTTGTATTGTCCAAGCATTGCATGCACTCAGATAACAACTTTTTTGTTTTGATGTGTACAGCCATGAAACAACTTTCAAACTACTCATAATCATGTGGAAAGTTAACCTAAAGTGTTTCCATTAGGTTTGCAGTAAGTGCTTTGGTGTAAAATTGAAATGTATACTATTTGTATTGTCTAAGCATTGGATGCACTCAGATAACAACTTTTTTGTGTTGATGTGTACAGCCATGAAACAACTTTCAAACTACTCATAATCATGTGGGAAGTTAACCTAAGGTGTTTCCATTAGGTTTGCAGTAAGTACTTTGGTGTAAAATTGAAATGTATACTGCTTTTATGTCAAAGCATTCTATTCACTGTGAAATCAACTTTTTTGTCTTTATGTGCACAGTAATGAAACAACTTTCAGACATCTCAGAATCATGTGGGAAGTTAATCTAAGTTGTTTCCATTAGGTTTGCAGTAAGTGCTTTGGTGTAAAATTGAAATGTATACTATTTGTATTGTCTAAGCATTGCATGCACTTAGATAGCAACTTTTTTGTGTTGATGTGTACAGCCATGAAACAACTTTCAAACTACTCATAATCATGTGGAAAGTTAACCTAAAGTGTTTCCATTAGGGTTGCAGTAAGTGCTTTGGTGTAAAATTGAAATGTATACTATTTGTATTGTCTAAGCATTGCATGCACTGAGATAACAACTTTTTTGTGTTGATGTGTACAGCCATGAAACAACTTTCAAACTACTCATAATCATGTGGGAAGTTAACCTAAGGTGTTTCCATTAGGTTTGCAGTAAGTGCTTTGGAGTAAAATTGAAATGTATACTATTTGTATTGTCTAAGCATTGCATGCACTGAGATAACAACTTTTTTGTGTTGATGTCTACAGCCATGAAACAACTTTCAAACTACTCACAATCATGTGGAAAGTTAACCTAAGGTGTTTCCATTAGGTTTGCAGTAGGTGCTTTGGTGTAAAATTCAGATGTGTACTACCTTAATGTCAGAGCATAGTAGTACTGAGAAAGTAACTTTTTTGTCTTGATGAACTGAGGCATGAAACAACTATAAACCTAGTCATACTCATCTGGTAAGTTAACCAAATGTGTTTGCATTAGGTTTGCAGTCAAGACTTTTGAGTACAATTGAAATGTATACTACTTTTATGTCAAAGCATTCTATTCACTGTGAAATCAACTTTTTTGTCTTTATGTGCACAGGTAGGAAACAACTTTCAGACATCTCAGAATCATGTGGGAAGTTAACCTAAAGTGTTTCCATTAGGTTTGCAGTAAGTGCTTTGGTGTAAAATTGAAATGTATACTATTTGTATTGTCTAAGCATTGCATGCACTGAGATAACAACCTTTTTGTGTTGATGTCTACAGCCATGAAACAACTTTCAAACTACTCACAATCATGTGGAAAGTTAACCTAAGGTGTTTCCATTAGGTTTGCAGTAGGTGCTTTGGAGTAAAATTGAAATGTATACTATTTGTATTGTCTAAGCATTGCATGCACTCAGATAACAACTTTTTTGTGTTGATGTCTACAGCCATGAAACAACTTTCAAACTACTCACAATCATGTGGAAAGTTAACCTAAGGTGTTTCCATTAGGTTTGCAGTAGGTGCTTTGGTGTAAAATTGAAATGTATTCTATTTGTATTGTCTAAGCATTGCATGCACTCAGATAACAACTTTTTTGTTTTGATGTGTACAGCCATGAAACAACTTTCAAACTACTCATAATCATGTGGGAAGTTAACCTAAGGTGTTTCCATTAGGTTTGCAGTAAGTGCTTTGGTGTAAAATTGAAATGTATACTATTTGTATTGTCTAAGCATTGGATGCACTCAGATAACAACTTCTTTGTGTTGATGTCTACAGCCATGAAACAACTTTCAAACTACTCACAATCATGTGGAAAGTTAACCTAAGGTGTTTCCATTACGTTTGCAGTAGGTGCTTTGGTGTAAAATTGAAATGTATACTATTTGTATTGTCTAAGCATTGCATGCACTCAGATAACAACTTTTTTGTTTTGATGTGTACAGCCATGAAACAACTTTCAAACTCCTCATAATCATGTGGAAAGTTAACCTAAAGTGTTTCCATTAGGTTTGCAGTAAGTGCTTTGGTGTAAAATTGAAATGTATACTATTTGTATTGTCTAAGCATTGGATGCACTCAGATAACAACTTTTTTGTGTTGATGTCTACAGCCATGAAACAACTTTCAAACTACTCACAATCATGTGGAAAGTTAACCTAAGGTGTTTCCATTAGGTTTGCAGTAGGTGCTTTGGTGTAAAATTGAAATGTATACTATTTGTATTGTCTAAGCATTGCATGCACTCAGATAACAACTTTTTTGTGTTGATGTGTACAGCCATGAAACAACTTTCAAACTACTCATAATCATGTGGAAAGTTAACCTAAAGTATTTCCATTAGGTTTGCAGTAAGTGCTTTGGTGTAAAATTGAAATGTATACTATTTGTATTGTCTAATCATTGCATGCACTCAGATAACAACTTTTTTGTGTTGATGTGTACAGCCATGAAACAACTTTCAAACTACTCATAATCATGTGGGAAGTTAATCTAAGGTGTTTCCATTAGGTTTGCAGTAAGTGGTTTGGAGTAAAATTGAAATGTATACTATTTGTATTGTCTAAGCTTTGCATGCACTGAGATAACAACTTTTTTGTGTTGATGTCTACAGCCATGAAACAACTTTCAAACTACTCACAATCATGTGGAAAGTTAACCTAAGGTGTTTCCATTAGGTTTGCAGTAGGTGCTTTGGTGTAAAATTGAAATGTATACTATTTGTATTGTCTAAGCATTGCAAGCACTCAGATAACAACTTTTTTGTTTTGATGTGTACAGCCATGAAACAACTTTCAAACTACTCATAATCATGTGGGAAGTTAACCTAAGGTGTTTCCATTAGGTTTGCAGTAAGTGCTTTGGTGTAAAATTGAAATGTATACTATTTGTATTGTCTAAGCATTGGATGCACTCAGATAACAACTTTTTTGTGTTGATGTCTACAACCATGAAACAACTTTCAAACTACTCACAATCATGTGGAAAGTTAACCTAAGGTGTTTCCATTAGGTTTGCAGTAGGTGCTTTGGTGTAAAATTGAAATGTATACTATTTGTATTGTCTAAGCATTGCATGCACTCAGATAACAACTTTTTTGTTTTGATGTGTACAGCCATGAAACAACTTTCAAACTCCTCATAATCATGTGGAAAGTTAACCTAAAGTGTTTCCATTAGGTTTGCAGTAAGTGCTTTGGTGTAAAATTGAAATGTATACTATTTGTATTGTCTAAGCATTGGATGCACTCAGATAACAACTTTTTTGTGTTGATGTCTACAGCCATGAAACAACTTTCAAACTACTCACAATCATGTGGAAAGTTAACCTAAGGTGTTTCCATTAGGTTTGCAGTAGGTGCTTTGGTGTAAAATTGAAATGTATACTATTTGTATTGTCTAAGCATTGCATGCACTCAGATAACAACTTTTTTGTGTTGATGTGTACAGCCATGAAACAACTTTCAAACTACTCATAATCATGTGGAAAGTTAACCTAAAGTATTTCCATTAGGTTTGCAGTAAGTGCTTTGGTGTAAAATTGAAATGTATACTATTTGTATTGTCTAATCATTGCATGCACTCAGATAACAACTTTTTTGTGTTGATGTGTACAGCCATGAAACAACTTTCAAACTACTCATAATCATGTGGGAAGTTAATCTAAGGTGTTTCCATTAGGTTTGCAGTAAGTGGTTTGGAGTAAAATTGAAATGTATACTATTTGTATTGTCTAAGCTTTGCATGCACTGAGATAACAACTTTTTTGTGTTGATGTCTACAGCCATGAAACAACTTTCAAACTACTCACAATCATGTGGAAAGTTAACCTAAGGTGTTTCCATTAGGTTTGCAGTAGGTGCTTTGGTGTAAAATTGAAATGTATACTATTTGTATTGTCTAAGCATTGCAAGCACTCAGATAACAACTTTTTTGTTTTGATGTGTACAGCCATGAAACAACTTTCAAACTACTCATAATCATGTGGGAAGTTAACCTAAGGTGTTTCCATTAGGTTTGCAGTAAGTGCTTTGGTGTAAAATTGAAATGTATACTATTTGTATTGTCTAAGCATTGGATGCACTCAGATAACAACTTTTTTGTGTTGATGTCTACAGCCATGAAACAACT
Source organism: Mobula birostris (assembly GCF_030028105.1). Taxonomy (NCBI): domain Eukaryota; kingdom Metazoa; phylum Chordata; class Chondrichthyes; order Myliobatiformes; family Myliobatidae; genus Mobula; species Mobula birostris. The sequence continues at coordinate 2,239 of NW_027278419.1, read as the reverse complement.
TTTAAACTACTCACAATCATGTGGAAAGTTAACCTAAGGTGTTTCCATTAGGTTTGCAGTAGGTGCTTTGGTGTAAAATTGAAATGTATACTATTTGTATTGTCCAAGCATTGCATGCACTCAGATAACAACTTTTTTGTTTTGATGTGTACAGCCATGAAACAACTTTCAAACTACTCATAATCATGTGGAAAGTTAACCTAAAGTGTTTCCATTAGGTTTGCAGTAAGTGCTTTGGTGTAAAATTGAAATGTATACTATTTGTATTGTCTAAGCATTGGATGCACTCAGATAACAACTTTTTTGTGTTGATGTCTACAGCCATGAAACAACTTTCAAACTACTCACAATCATGTGGAAAGTTAACCTAAGGTGTTTCCATTAGGTTTGCAGTAGGTGCTTTGGTGTAAAATTGAAATGTATACTATTTGTATTGTCTAAGCATTGCATGCACTCAGATAACAACTTTTTTGTGTTGATGTGTACAGCCATGAAACAACTTTCAAACTACTCATAATCATGTGGAAAGTTAACCTAAAGTGTTTCCATTAGGTTTGCAGTAAGTGCTTTGGTGTAAAATTGAAATGTATACTATTTGTATTGTCTAAGCATTGCATGCACTCAGATAACAACTTTTTTGTGTTGATGTGTACAGCCATGAAACAACTTTCAAACTACTCATAATCATGTGGGAAGTTAACCTAAGGTGTTTCCATTAGGTTTGCAGTAAGTGGTTTGGAGTAAAATTGAAATGTATACTATTTGTATTGTCTAAGCATTGCATGCACTGAGATAACAACTTTTTTGTGTTGATGTCTACAGCCATGAAACAACTTTCAAACTACTCATAATCATGTGGAAAGTTAACCTAAAGTGTTTCCATTAGGTTTGCAGTAAGTGCTTTGGTGTAAAATTGAAATGTATACTATTTGTATTGTCTAAGCATTGCATGCACCCAGATAACAACTTTTTTGTGTTGATGTGTACAGCCATGAAACAACTTTCAAACTACTCATAATCATGTGGGAAGTTAACCTAAGGTGTTTCCATTAGGTTTGCAGTAAGTGGTTTGGAGTAAAATTGAAATGTATACTATTTGTATTGTCTAAGCATTGCATGCACTCAGATAACAACTTTTTTGTGTTGATGTCTACAGCCATGAAACAACTTTTAAACTACTCACAATCATGTGGAAAGTTAACCTAAGGTGTTTCCATTAGGTTTGCAGTAGGTGCTTTGGTGTAAAATTGAAATGTATACTATTTGTATTGTCCAAGCATTGCATGCACTCAGATAACAACTTTTTTGTTTTGATGTGTACAGCCATGAAACAACTTTCAAACTACTCATAATCATGTGGAAAGTTAACCTAAAGTGTTTCCATTAGGTTTGCAGTAAGTGCTTTGGTGTAAAATTGAAATGTATACTATTTGTATTGTCTAAGCATTGGATGCACTCAGATAACAACTTTTTTGTGTTGATGTCTACAGCCATGAAACAACTTTCAAACTACTCACAATCATGTGGAAAGTTAACCTAAGGTGTTTCCATTAGGTTTGCAGTAGGTGCTTTGGTGTAAAATTGAAATGTATACTATTTGTATTGTCTAAGCATTGCATGCACTCAGATAACAACTTTTTTGTGTTGATGTGTACAGCCATGAAACAACTTTCAAACTACTCATAATCATGTGGAAAGTTAACCTAAAGTGTTTCCATTAGGTTTGCAGTAAGTGCTTTGGTGTAAAATTGAAATGTATACTATTTGTATTGTCTAAGCATTGCATGCACTCAGATAACAACTTTTTTGTGTTGATGTGTACAGCCATGAAACAACTTTCAAACTACTCATAATCATGTGGGAAGTTAACCTAAGGTGTTTCCATTAGGTTTGCAGTAAGTGGTTTGGAGTAAAATTGAAATGTATACTATTTGTATTGTCTAAGCATTGCATGCACTGAGATAACAACTTTTTTGTGTTGATGTCTACAGCCATGAAACAACTTTCAAACTACTCATAATCATGTGGAAAGTTAACCTAAAGTGTTTCCATTAGGTTTGCAGTAAGTGCTTTGGTGTAAAATTGAAATGTATACTATTTGTATTGTCTAAGCATTGCATGCACCCAGATAACAACTTTTTTGTGTTGATGTGTACAGCCATGAAACAACTTTCAAACTACTCATAATCATGTGGGAAGTTAACCTAAGGTGTTTCCATTAGGTTTGCAGTAAGTGGTT